>NW_011920213.1:0-5113 GCF_000151845.1 Pteropus vampyrus
GATGAGTGGAGATAGAAACTACCTTACAGCAGCCATTCATCGAGTCATACGTTGTAGAATCTTCTCTCATGCTGGTTATTCACGAGGAAAATAATTACGTAATGAGTCTAAAAAGGAATACCAAATAATTTTATTTGGAATTATTTCACTACTGGCGAGGGTGCCTATATTTTGGGGCTTGTTACCTATACTTTCTCTATTGGAACGGTTAGTAGGAATTACTGTCCCACGTTTAGCCTTTTCCCTTAGTGGTCATGTCTTCTATATATTTAATGATAAATTTTGTCATGCACATGGGAGATAAAAACTGAAGACTAACCCATTTCTGGGCAAAGAGTATAAGGTGAAGAGAAACAAAAGTTTTTGCAGTTCCATGACAGAGAAATTAAAGTCACTGGTTGTACCTTAAATTTTTAATGCATCAATGCATCGTAGCCAGATCATGTTTACATTTATGCAATGATGACTTCACTGTACCAGCTGATTGGGTACAATATCTCCAACTCTATTTAAAATTTCTTTCTTCTTCATGTGGGTTTTCAATGTAAAATTCTCTTACCCAAGGACTCTAATGAATAGAATGGAGAGGCTTCTACTCAGTTCCCTCAACAAATTTTATTGAGTAAATGTCTATATTAGATTCTACTGCTGTTGTAAAATATTCCCACACTAGCTGTTTAAAACAAGCAAATATATGCTCTCACAGTTCTGATGTCAGACATGTCAATGTGTCTCATTGTCTAAACTCAAGATGTCTGCAGGGTTAGGTTTCTTGTAGAGGCTCAGGTGAAATTGTTTTCTTTCCCATTCCAGTTTGCATTCTGGTCAGCTGCATTCCTTGGTTCCTGGCCCTTCTTCCTTTTTCAAAGCCAGCAGTGTGGCATGTTCATCTTGTCTCCTCTTTTGCTTCTAGATGAGCATCGTGGTTACCTTAGTCCCACATGGATGATCATGGCTCACCTTCTAACTCACAGTCACCAATTAGCAACCCCGTTCCACCGGCTACCCTAACCTGCCCTATTATAAAAATATCAAATTTAATTCCCTGGGGCTGAGGGTATGAACATGTTTAGGAGGTCCTTATTCTGTTCACTATAGAGTCTTTTGAAAAGTGTATTACCATATGCCACTCGATGGTCCTTATATAAAGCAATAAACACAGAATATGTCACATTTTATGAATGAGAAAATACATTATTCTTTTAAAAATACATGCAAGGAATATTTTATTCAGAAATCCTAAAAGTTTGTCTAGCTGACTCTTACCCAAGGCCTCAGCCTCGCTCCAACCAAGACCAGCAGCATCAACACCACCTGGGAGCTTGATAGAAATGCAGAGTATCTTAGCCCAACAGGACCTGCTGAATCATATTCTCCATTTCTGACAGGATCCTCGTTGATTAATAAGCACACGCAAGTTGAAGCTCTGGACTAGACTATATATTTTCACCTCTCACTGTTGATATTGTGGCGGATAATTTTGGAGGATGCTTTCCCATGGATTGTTGGTATTTAGCAGTATTCCTCTGGACATTGCCGAATATCACAGGGACAAAATCATTTCTGGAAGAGAAACATTGCCTAGAAGCAACCTGCAAAAATTATAATCAAGGCCTAACAGGTACTCTATTAACCTTGCGCACATCACTAACCCCTTCTGCTCCATCCAAGGGCCTTTGCATTAGCCATTCCCTTTGCAGGGTACACAGGGTACGTTCCCTCTGCAGGGTACACAGGGTACATAACCTGGCATCTCTTTCCTTTTCATCCTAGAGGTGATATTCAAATGTCATCTGTTTGCAGGTCTTGCCTAAATACACATAAAAATCACAACGTCCTCATCACTTTTTCCTTTACACCTGCTTTCCTTTTCTTCATACCACCTGTCACCATCTGAAATGTTATATTTTTTGAATTTTATTCTAGTCTCCTTCAACATTCCTCGTCATTGAATTGAAGGGACATTTCTTCTTTAGCTCTCATTCTTCTAAGCCTAGACAGTGCCTAAAACGTAGTCGAATAACAATATTCCTAAAATGCATAAAGACTTTCTCAATAACACTATAGAATACAGTGTCATGAACTCCTAGGAGAAAAAACAGAATGAGACAAAAATTCTTAATATGAAATAGCACAGGAAACCCTAAGAGGAGACCACATCCATAAAAAATATTGAAATTAATTTCTTGAATTCAAAATATGAACTCTAGTATTAGAACTATGTGAGTAATGCCAGTTTGTATGAAAATTACTCATGTTATTTCCTCTTTCCTGTAAATCACCTCTACAGCATGGAACCAGAGAATCTTACAATATTTTCAGAATTCTTCTTTTGAGATTTTCAGAGGAACCAGAATTGCAACCCCTCATATTTGGCTTCTTTCTCTCCATGTACCTGATCACTGTGTTTGGAAACCTGCTCATCATCCTGGCCGTCAGCTCAGACTCCCACCTCCACACGCCCATGTACTTCTTCCTCTGCAACCTGTCCTCGGTGGACATCTGCTTCACCTCTACCACCGTCCCAAAGATGCTGGTGAACATCCAGACACAGAGCAAAGTCATAACCTATGCAGGTTGCATCTCCCAGATGTATTTTTTCCTACTCTTTGCAGGATTGGATGACTTTCTGCTGACTGTGATGGCCTATGACCGCTTTGTGGCCATCTGTCACCCCCTGCACTACACTGTCATCATGAACCCCCGGCTCTGTGGACTGCTGCTTCTGGTGTCTTGGCTCATGAGTGCCTTGTATTCCTTGCTACAAAGCTTAATGGTATTGCAGATATCTTTCTGTACAGTCTTGAAAATCCCCCACTTTTTCTGTGAACTCAATCAGATGGTTCAACTTGCTTGTTCTGACACCTTTCTTAATAACACGGTGATATATTTCTTAACCGTTCTGCTGGGTGGTGGTCCCTTGGCTGGTATCATTTACTCTTACTCTAAGATAGTCTCTACCATATGTAGAATGTCATCGGCTCAGGGAAAGTATAAAGCATTTTCTACCTGTGCATCTCACCTCTCAGTTGTCTCCTTATTTTATTGTACAATTCTAGGAGTGTATCTCAGCTCAGCTGCAAGCCACAGCTCACACTCAAGTGCAGCAACTTCAGTGATGTATGCTGTGGTCACACCCATGCTGAACCCCTTCATCTACAGTCTCAGGAACAAAGACATAAAGGGGGCTCTGAAAAGATGTTTTAGGATGGCAGCTATAAAACGAACCATCACCCCGAGGTGAAAAGTGTCCTTTAATCTGTGATCCTTTCATAAGATTCTGATTGTAGAACTCGGTCCTTTTATTTATGTCCTGGAATTTTTATTTGCTTGAGTTCAGCTTCTCTATACAATTTAAGTAACCACTTTATTAAGCTTTCTGTTCTCTCTGTTACATAGCCAATTTCTCTCCTTTTTTCTCCATACTTTCACAAAATTTTTTCCAACCTTGATCGGAATATTTGAAAATTTCTGTTTCTTTAATGCATCACATGGATTTCTAAAGAATTATGTCTTCCATTATGACATATATTATTATGTTATGTTTTATTGTTTTACAGATAGAATACTCATAAGTTGTATTACTCATGTGAAACAACTTCACTTGCTACTGAGCCAATTTATATAATTTCATTCCAAGAAAATCTGAAACCCCAGTTTTCACTTTGGTGCCCCTCATCCTATTTAATCAGTACCTTAACTACTCTTCCTGATAATGTAGACTTCATCATCGTTCCTTTTAAGTTTCAGCCTGTTGCTAGTGATGCTATAGGTGAGGAAGGCCTGGGGCCCTGGCCTTGGCCCCTACTGCTTGTTACTCAGACCAGAGCCAATGTTGTGGCTCGACCAGATCCTTGTGGTCCTTATTATATTTGCAACAAGCATCAGGGAACTATGAAAACACCAGGTTTGTTACTCACAGGTCCTGTGTGTTTGGGGGCCACACAGGATAACCTGGGGGAGAGGATCTGAGAAGAGAGAGGGAATGGACTAAGTGTGGGGAACTTCGTGCTTATCTACTACCCTTGCCATATAGCTAGGAGTGTGGTTTTTTGTTTGTTTGTTTAGTTTTGTATGGATGACTCATAAATAAAAATTTATTTAATGTGGGGCATTACACATATCTTATATGTGGTCTCTTGTTTTTATTATCTCATTCAGTTTGGTGTCTAGAATACCTACAATGATCACTGGCAAAAATTAATTATCAAATATATATCTCCCAGTGGAGTCTCTATGGAAACATACATGAGAGGTTCAGAGACACAACAGAAAATGAGGCGTGTATGACATTCTGAGCTTAGGGTGAGGTAAGGCATCGGGGCTTCAGAAGGGAGAAGGTCATGAGCAAGACAGTAGGAACAAATGTACAGTTAGAAGATGTTTAGTTAGATGCTGAAGTAGTAGTTTGCCCTGTCCTGTACATAGGTCATAACAGGTTATCTCTAATCACTCTTATTGCAGGCAAGCCCCCACATTTAAATTCTTTAAGGATGAGTGAAAAGTTTATCTTGGGCCTAAGGGCTCTCAAGAGTACACATCTTGGAGTAACTTTTTCTGAACCCTAAAAATAGTGATCCAGTTTCATTCTTTTACATGTGCATGTTCAGTTTTCCCCAGTACTTTTTATTGGAGAGACTGTCTTTTCCCCATTGGATATTCTGGGCTCCTTTCTCATAAGTTAATGACCATATATGTGTATGTTTATTTCTTGGTTTTCTGTTCTGGTTATTAATCTATGTGTCTGTTTTTATTTCTGTAAAAACGTCCAGCTTAAGAAAAAGTCTCTTAAAAATTGGGTGTCATCTGTCACCCAAACTGGTGAAAACTGCCGGGAAGTAAAATCTCAACAGATTTTTGGTAGTTTTGCCCCTTATTTATACTTAGAATGAAAGGAGAAGATGTAAGGAGGGCTTTATGCTATTCATTGGTAGAAGATGAGGGAGGTAGGAGAAAGCAAAGCAGAGAAATCTCTGAGATTGGATAAAAAGTAAAGCAGAGAGGCTTGTACTTTTTACAATGGTGGGTATAGAGTAGTTCACATGTACAACACATAGAGATGGTATGTGGGCAACAGGATAACAGTATGGTCTCATGATGTGGGGCTGACAGT
>NW_011920214.1:0-4987 GCF_000151845.1 Pteropus vampyrus
TCATGATGTAGGGCTGACAGTTGTGCCTTCAAGGGGTCTGTAAAAGAAGGTGACTCTGACATTTTCAAGGTGTGTTATCTTAGATACACAAAGGCAGTAAACTATATCAAAGTTAAAGATTGTCCTTTGTCAAGGAAGCTATAGGCTAGGTTGTGACAACCTGCAACGACTGGCTTTTAGTTAGGAGTTTTTACATTCAGTACACCCCTGTATGGTTACTTTGGTCTTTGTCTTTGTAAGGTCCATCATCTAGGCCATTCCTGAGCTTGTCAAGTAGGATATGTGGCTTCTTTTTCACCCACACCATGCGGATATTACACACCATAGCTTTGTAATATATTTTAACATCAGGGAGCATGATGTCTCCAGCTTTGTTCTGCTTTATCAGGATTGCTTTGGATATTCAGGGTGTTTCATGGCTCCATAAAAATTTTAGAATTGTTTTTTCTATTTCTGTGTAAAAAGATATTGGAATTTTGATAGAGGTTGCATTGAATCTATACATTACTTTGGATAACGTGAAAAACAAAAATCACCGAAGTAAATTTAGGGATCTAATTGTCTTTATTAAGACATTTGTAAATGGAGCACATCCCATGTAGCAGTTAGAAGGGAACTCTCAGTGGCTGTACATATTAGAATGTTTTCTTAGAAAGAAGTGAGGGACAAGGGAGCTATTAACAAAAGAAAAAAAAGAATTATTTTTAAAGCAGGGCATCTTTTTGAAGGGATGGGAACAGCAAAGGTTTTGATCCTGCAGATTCCCTCTTCTTTCTATGGCGGAATGGAGGGGCCAACGTGACAGATAACCTTACTGGTGATTTAAAAAAAAAATTCCAGACGGCTTGATTAATATTAAATTTCTGAGAGGTTGAAATGGCCATTAGATTTGATATTAATCTCAGACGGCGTTATGAGCTTTTAGCAACAGCGACACATTTGGAGCCTGTAGTTTTCTCTTAACAATTGTATGGACATTTTAACAGTAATATTTCTTCCAATCAGTGAGCACAGAATATTTTTCTTTTTATTTGTGTCTTCTTTAGAATGCAGAAATTGCTGAATTAAAGGAGCCCTACAAAAATCAAAAATACATACTGCACGAGTATATACATACATACATAGAAACACACGCATATATAAAATTCAAAAAGGTGTGCAACAGTTTAATTGCTTTGTTTTATAATTGTGAAAAAATGCAATGATTCTGATCCTCTGATTCCTTATTTCTGATGGTGATGTGAAGTGTGAAATTTAATTCACGTAAATGTTGTTAGAAATAAATAAATGTTTAGGAATATTTGGCAGATCTAAGAATAATTTCACATATGGAGTGTATTTACATATATATATATATATGGGCATTTTTACCTGACTTTCTTTCAAGTAAACACACATACATATGCACAACACAGACTCATTAATAATGTCACCTTTAAGTTCAAAAAGAAACTTGAAAGAAATGTGGAAAGAATAGAAATTAAAAGAATGCATGATTAAATTAATATGAAAATGAAAGAATATAGACATTTAGACACAAAGATTTAAAGTAGAATGGTGGACCTTCCTTTTAGTAATGAATTGTATTTCCTAATTTAATGCACAAAGGCCTCAAATTCAGAATGACATTTACTTTTATGCAGTGACCAATTCATTAGAACACCTAACGGAGTAAATTGACTTTTGCAGTTTTTCTTCTACTTGAGATGGGATTTCAGCACAAAAGACCTTACACAAAGGAAGCTAATAGAAGAAAGTGGGAGGCTAAAATTTCCTATAAAAAGTTGATTGGATATTGTATTACATTCTTGTTGTAATAAATACAAACAGTGGGGTATGAAAGAAACTAATTCATGTTCTTACTGTTTTAAGGTCAGAACCCTGAAAAGATTCTCACTGGACTAAAATCAAGATGTCTGCAGGGCTGGTTCTTCCTGGAGGCTCCAGGAGAGAATTGTTCCCTCTCCTATTCCAGTTTCTCATGGCCACAAGCATTCCTTGGCTCCTGGTCCTTTCTCCATCTCCAATGTCACCAGTGTAGCATCATCCAATCTCCTTCTGATTCCAGCTATTATTCCTTCCTGTTCCATCTTCTAGGACCACGGTGATCCCTTTATTCCCACCCACTTAATCAGGGCCAGTGTTCTGTTCTTAAAGTCAGCTGATTAGCAAACTTATTCCAACGGCTACCTTAATCCTCCTTTTCTATAAAATAGCATATTCAAAGTTTCCAGGGAGTGGGATATAGACATTTTTTGGAGGCCTTTATTCCGCCTACTACAAAGTCTTTTTCCGAAGTACATTATTTGGTGATAGTGAAGGGCCTTTATGTAAAAGAAACAAACAGAATTTATCACAGGATCTGGAATGAGTGCATACAGTCATGCACTGATAAGAACATTTTGGTCAACAAGGGACCACATATATAAGATTGTTCCCATAAAATTATAATGTTGCTGAAAAATTGCTATAGACATGGTAACATTGGACCATAAGGCATTATACAAATAGTAATCATGATACAATTTCCTGCAGTGTACAGTACACTAACATACTATAAAAGTCTGTAACCTAAGAAATGTAAGGGAACAGAATTTGTTACCCCAAAATATATCAGTTTGACAAAACAATTTTCTTCATGTTGGTGAATTTTAAGAAATAGCAGACATGGGAGAAGCTCTACAATCCAAGTACGAGTTACACTTTGTAAGGAACATTTACATATTAAGGAAAATCTTTAATTGTGAGAGTGTCTCTCTGGCTGTACCAAGAAAAGGAGGGTGACCTTTTTTCTAGAAACTCATCAATGAAGGAAACAATGACTTACATCTGCATAACAATTTTACGTCATTTACTGGGCTTTTCCTGATAACTTCCCATAACTGACTATACCCAACCTTAGCACCTTCAGCTAAAGATGGTAGTTAATATGGTACCTCAGTATATTCTGAGGGGTTACTTGGTTTTCCTAGATCTCTCCCATATATACAGGGGCAATACATGTTATTAAACTGTATTGTTTTTCTTCTATTATTCTGGTTTTTTTTTTTACAAGGTTGTGTCAGCAAAGAACCCAGAAATGTAGAAAGAAATTTTTTCTTCTCATACAGAGCAATAGACTATATGACATAGCCTAGGTATGTAGTAGGCTAACCATCTAGGTTTGTGTAAGTGCACTCTATGCTACCTAACCTACCACACATTTCTCAAAATTTATCCCCTTTGTTTGATGGTGAAGGACTGCACACATTTCATCTAAAATTTTATGTAAATGCAATTTTAGGTGAGATGATGTACAGCTAGTTGCCCTTTACATGATCACGGGACCTCATCTTTGCTACACACAGTGTCTTCAGGCCAGGATCTGCAGCATCAGCATCTTCCTGGAGTTTGTGAGAAAGGCAGAGTCCCTGGGCCCAACAGGACCTGCTGAATTAATATTTGAACTTGAACTCCAATCCTGCATGAGTCATATGCACATTAAAGTTGGAGAAGTGCCTGTCCAGACTTGCTTTTCAGATCGTTTCAATTTGACATAATTATTTGTGTTGGATCTTGTAGGTTTTTAGCAGCCTCCCTTCAGACATTGCCTAATAGCCCAGGGGCAACTACAACTCTGGCTGAGAACCACTGGCCCAGAGATTAAAAACTAGAAGCGTCCTGACAGATTCCAATCAATACCTATTCCTAACTCTCAATATAACTTGAGAAAGATCACGAAACTTTTATTCAAGGCCCATTTCTGCAATGTGGGATAGAGTTCATAATGGTACCACCTCATATGATATACTTTTTTTTAAGTTTATTGGGATAACATTGGTTAATTCAATTATATAATTTTCAGGTGTACATTATAATTTGACATCTATATATTCTATCCTGTGATTACCGCCCAGAGTCCCGTTTCCTTCAGCTACCATATATTTGATCACCTTTACCCATTTCACCCTCTTCCTACCTGCCTATATTTGACCCCATTTACCCTGTCTACCTCTCCCCTCATTCCCCAGCCTCTACTGTCAGGTAACCGCTAATCCATTATCCATGTCCCTGAGTCTCTGTTTGTTTGTCCTGTTCATTTGTTGCTTTTAGGTTTACATGACACATGTAAGTGATAGCATGTGATTTTCAACTTTTTCTGTCTGGCTTATTTCCCTTAACATGATTATCTCGAGGTCCATCCAGGTTGTTGCAAATGGCAATATTTCATCTCTTCTTATGGCTGAGTAATATTCCATTGTATATGTGTACCACAGCTTCTTTAGCCAATCATCTATCATACAACACTTTGGTTGCTTTCATGTCCTGGCCGCCGTGATTAATGCTGCTATGAACATCGGTGTGGAAATATCTTTTGGGATATTGATTTTCAAGTGTTTGGGGGGTAAATACCCAGTAGATGGATGCTGGATCATATGGTAGATCAATTCTTAGTTTCTTGAGGAACCTCCATACAGTTTTCCATAGTGGTTGTCCCACCAGCAGTATATGAGGGTTGCTATTTCTTTGCATCCTCTCTAACATTTGTTATTACTTGTCCTGTTGATTATAGCTATTCTGACAGGTGTGAGGTGTTATCTCATTGTGGTTTTGATTTGTGTCTCCCTAATAGCTAGCGATGTTGAGCGCCTTTTTACATATTTGTTGGCCATTTGTATGTTCTCTAGGAAGAAGTGTCTGTTTAGGTCCTCTGTCCATTTTTTGATTGGATTTTTTTTTGTTATTGAGTCTTTTGTATATTATGAGTTTTTTGTATAGTATGAGTTTTTTGTATATTATGGTTATTAGTCTCTTATCAAAGGCGATGTTTGCGAATATATTTTCCCATTTGGATGGTGGTCTCTTTACCTATTTGACAATTTCTTTTGATGAGCAGAAACTTTTTATTTTGATGTAGTCCCATTCATTTATTTTAGCTTTTACTTCCCTTGTTTTTGAGGTCAAATTCATTAAATCTTCTTTAAGCCCAAGGTTGTTGAGTATAGTG
>NW_011920215.1:0-1426 GCF_000151845.1 Pteropus vampyrus
TCACTAGACTATGGGAATCAATGTTTGCAAGTTCACTGCATATTGCCACTATATTTTTTTAAGTGATTGTTACCATATACAGTCCTGTTGGCACTGTAAGAGAGTTGGTGATTTCCTACATTCTGCCCAAAATTTGGTGCTATCAGAATTTTTGAATTTTGCCAATCTAGTTGTTGTGAAATAGTATTTCATTGCAATTTTAATTTCATTTTTCTGATTATAAATAGAAACACTTTACAGTTATTCTTTATTATTTCTGTATCTTCAATTTTTCCCCACTCCACATCAAATATAAACACACCAACTTAAGCCTACCCACACAAGCAGGCAAACAAAAAACCTCTTCACTTCATTCTCCCAGCTATAGGCCTATTTCTCTCCTTTTCACAGCAAACATCTTTTAAAAAGTTCTCCATACCTAATGTTTTAAATTCCTCTTTGGCATTTGCTTCCATTTACTTGAAAAATTTCTCTTTCAAGAGTGTGCATTATTTCCATATTGCTCAATCCAATGATTAATTTCCAGTCCCTAATTTACCTGACATTTAAGCCACATTTGGCACAGATAATTACTTTCTCCTTTATGAAATTCTTCACTTAGCTTCCATGACACTAATCACTCTTGATTCTTCTCCTGCTTTATTGGCTCCTTTTCCCTGGGCTATTTACTGATTTCTCAGTTTTCTGATACTTAGAATACCTTAGGTTTTATTATTATTATTATTATTATTATTATTATTATTATTATTTTATCATTTTATTTATGTATTTATTTAATTTTATTTTTATTTTTTTATTATGGTGACATTGATTAATGAAATCAAGTAAGTTTCAGGTGTACAATTCAACAATAAGGCATATATATATTGCATTGTATGTTCACTGCCCATAGTTAGATTTCTTTCTGTCACCACATATTTTACCCCTTTTACCCCATCTATCCCCCTTCACCCTCCAGAAACCACTAGTCTATTGTCCATGTCCATGAGTCTCTGCTCGTTTGTCCTGTTTGTTTGTTGCTTTTAGGTTTATATCCCACATATAAGCGATATGTGGTTTTCAACTTTTTCTGTCTGGCTTATTTTGCTTAGCATGATTATCTTGAGGTCCATCCATCATGTTGTCACAAATGGCAGTATTTTCTCTCTCCTTATGGCTGAGTAATATTCCATTGTATGGAGATATATATACATATCTCCAGCTTTCTTTATCCAATGATCTATTGTAGACCCTTTGCAACATGGTTTGCTTCTATGTCCTGTCCACTGTGAAATATCAAATATTTTGCTATGCAAATATCTTTTTGTGATATGAGTTTTTCAAGCCTTTTGGGGTAAAGACCCAGTAGAGGTATTGCTGGATCACATGGTAGATCATTCTTAGTTTTTTGAAGAACCTCATACTGTTTTTCCATAATAACTGTACC
>NW_011920216.1:0-10093 GCF_000151845.1 Pteropus vampyrus
TGAGAGCTGTTGGAGCCGCACTGGGAAACGGCAGCTCGGAGCACGAAAGCCGCCCATGAAAAGCCTTTGCGAGCGGTAATTTGCTTCAGAGTGCTCTGTCTTCCCGATCAGACCGATTAGAATCCCAGCAGTCAGGCCCCAGCAGTGTGTGAGGGTCTCTTCGGGAACTGCTTAGGGAGTCGGGTTCGATTGGTCTATGTATTCCACAACTTCTCTCCTGTTGACTTCAGGAACTGCACTGCTGCGGAAACAGACGAAAGGCTCCCGCTCGGCCGACAAACCTCACCTCGTATTCGGCTTTCAGACTGCAGGCAAGACACGGCGGCTCTCCATTATGTTCGGCAGAGACACAGTGACTCAGAGTCCTGGGAAAGTACCACAATGACAAACGGCAGAAAAACTGCCACTGAAGCAGTACTTTTTCATGTAGGGTAATCGCATGCTCTGTTCAAGAGCACGGATCTCCAAAGACTGCTTCACTGCAGGCTTTGTACTGAAACACTGTCACATCGTCAAGAGAGCCGGCGTCGTGCGGGCTGGCGTTCAGCTTTTCTCTTGTAAAGAACACTGGGCCACGCTGTGAACAAAGGATTCATGGATTCCACGAATCCAGCTCTGAAATATGCCACCTTTCTCTACATGGCGAGAATGCCGCCGTAGGCCTCAGTGCGTCCAAGGTGAGTAGCAAAGAAACGCAGGCTGGACTTCCTACTTCCAATGGGGAAGTATGCGAGAAGCTGTACATTGGCCTTGGGTGCGAGTTTTGATTTACTACTGTTTCTAGATCCTTGTCACGGGAGTAACGAAGCACAGTATGGAAAGCTCGTAGCACGCTGTTTTCCTCATGCTTTGCGTGCTCTTCGGCATCTGCGCTTCCTTGCAACACATGGAAGCCGGAACCCGCTTCGTACGAAATCGCACCGAGGAGAGTGCCCGTTTTCGGGAATCGCTTTCACACTCTGCAGGTGTCGGAAGAGTCCAAGCATGCTTGGCCCACGGCTGATATTAAGTCGCTCCTGACCACGACACTGCCGGCAGATCAGATTCTGGAAATATTACCTGGCCCGTTTGATGCGTTTGCAGTACCCCTAGAAAACTGAAGCTTGAAGTGGGGAAGTGGCTCACGGAAAAGTCATTGCGAGATGCCTTTTGCCTCAGAGGGCTCTCCCTACCAAAAGTGATCGAACACTTTTGATTCACGGATTACGGCCGCCACGGTGTGTCCGTGCCTCTTCAGAATCGCCCTGGGGAGACGGATACCGTTTCCCCATGCATTCCACAGCACATTTCCCGTTCAGTTCAGAAACCTCGTTGCTGAGGACACAGTTTCCAAGCACCTCCTCACTTGAAAGATGGAGTATTTTCTACTGTCACGCTCCCCGAAGATAGGGACTTTGACCCTCGGCCAAATAACAATATTTAGGGTACGCGGTAAGCACCGCGCCAGAAACTGTCAGAAAGCCGTCAGTGCATCAGTATCTTTTCCGATAGTACCATGCCGTGGCCAGGACTATGGCTCGCCAAAGAGTATCTCCCTGGGGTTTTTCAGGCTGAAAAGAGCCGCCTCGTAGACACAGATACGGTCCTGTCAGGCTTGCTTTGCCATGCGTCTCCCAGAAAGAAGTGTGCGGCACAGAACTCGCTGAAGTCAAACCTGCATCTGAAGAGGACAGGGAAGAAGAGGAAAACCTCGCTCTTCACGGCGAGACTGAAGCCAGGATATTCGCAGCACATCTTCGCAGTAGCCTTGAAACGTTGAATGGAAAGTCCACGGACGATAGACAGGTATCCAATGCGGCTCCCTCGACTTGCGCTGGATACTTTCTCCAGCTTGGATCCTGTTTCTGCATCCTCTTGATGACAACCGATGCAGCACTGCATTGAATCACGCTAGCATCTTCTTTCTCACAGCGCTTAGAGTTCTCGTCCACTTTGACTCCTTCTGTCAACACGTTGCAGGCAGAAGCAGAATCGGACGTATTGGCAGCATGAATGGAGCCAATGGTCTAGCCTGGCATCTGCGCTCTGTGAATCTGGGAGGAGTCCAAGAATGCATCACAGACTGCAGATCTAAACCCTCTCCTTACCACAGGAGTGCTGCAACTCAGATCATCTAAGAATTCCTTGGCCCATGAGAAGCTGTTGGAGCCGCACTGGGAAACGGCAGCTCGGAGCACGAAAGCCGCCCATGAAAAGCCTTTGCGGGCGGTAATTTGCTTCAGAGTGCTCTGTCTTCCCGATCAGACCGATTAGAATCCCAGCAGTCAGGCCCCAGCAGTGTGTGAGGGTCTCTTCGGGAACTGCTTAGGGAGTCGGGTTCGATTGGTCTATGTATTCCACAACTTCTCTCCTGTTGACTTCAGGAACTGCACTGCTGCGGACACAGATGAAAGGCTCCCGCTCGGCAGACAAACCTCACCTCGTATTCGGCTTTCAGACTGCAGGCAAGACACGGCGGCTCTCCATTATGTTCGGCAGAGACACAGTGACTCAGAGTCCTGGGAAAGTACCACAATGACAAACGGCAGCAAATCTGCCACTGCAGCAGTACGTTTTCATGTAGTGTAATCGCATGCTCTGTTCAAGAGCACGGATCTCCAAAGACTGCTTTTCTGCAGGCTTTGTACTGAAACACAGTCACATCGTCAAGAGAGCCGGCGTCGTGACGGGCTGGCGTTCAGCTTTTCTCTTGTAAAGAACACTGGGCCACGCTGTGAACAAAGGATTCATGGATTCCACGAATCCAGCTCTGAAATATGCCACCTTTCTCTACATGGCGAGAATGCCGCCGTAGGCCTCAGTGCGTCCAAGATGAGTAGCAAAGAAACGCAGGCTGGACTTCCTACTTCCAATGGGGAAGTATGCGAGAAGCTGTACATTGGCCTTGGGTGCGAGTTTTGCTTTACTACTGTTTCTAGATCCTTGTCACGGGAGTAACGAAGCACAGTATGGAAAGCTCGTAGCACGCTGTTTTCCTCATGCTTTGCGTGCTCTTCGGCATCTGCGCTTGCTTGCAACACATGGAAGCCGGAACCCGCTTCGTACGAAATCGCACCGAGGAGAGTGCCCGTTTTCGGGAATCGCTTTCACACTCTGCAGGTGTCGGAAGAGTCCAAGCTTGCTTGGCCCACGGCTGATATTAAGTCGCTCCTGACCACGACACTGCCGGCAGATCAGATTCTGGAAATATTACCTGGCCCGTTTGATGCGTTTGCAGTACCCCTAGAAAACTGAAGCTTGAAGTGGGGAAGTGGCTCACGGAAAAGTCATTGCGAGATGCCTTTTGCCTCAGAGGGCTCTCCCTACCAAAAGTGATCGAACACTTTTGATTCAGGGCATTACGGCCGCCACGGTGTGTCCGTGCCTCTTCAGAATGGCCCTGGGGAGACGGATACCGTTTCCCCATGCATTCCACTGCACATTTCCCGTTCAGTTCAGAAACCCCGTTGCTGAGGACACAGTTTCCAAGCACCTCCTCACTTGAAAGACGGAGTATTTTCTACTGTCACGCTCCCCTAAGATAGGGACTTTGACCCTCGGTCAAATAACAATATTTAGGGTACGGGGTAAGCACCGCGTCAGAAACTGTCAGAAAGCCGTCAGTGCATCAGTATCTTTTCCGATAGTACCATGCTGTGGCCAGGACTATGGCTCCCCAAAGAGTATTTCCCTGGGGTTTTTCAGGCTGAAAAGAGCCGCCTCGTAGACACAGATACGGTCCTGTCAGGCTTGCTTTGCCACGCGTCTCCCAGAAAGAAGTGTGCGGCCCAGAACTCGCTGAAGTCAAACCTGAATCTGAAGAGGACAGGGAAGAAGAGGAAAACCTCGCTCTTCACGGCGAGACTGAAGCCAGGATATTCGCAGCACATCTTCGCAGTAGCCTTGAAACGTTGAATGGAAAGTCCACGGACGATAGACAGGTATCCAATGCGGCTCCCTCGACTTGCGCTGGATACTTTCTCCAGGTTGAATCCTGTTTCTGCATCCTCTTGATGACAACAGATGCAGCACTGCATTGAATCACGCTAGCATCTTCTTTCTCACAGCGCTTAGAGTTCGCGTGCACTTTGACTCCTTCTGTCAACACGAGCAGCCAGAAGCAGAATCGGACGTATTGGCAACATGAAAGGAGCCAATGGTCTAGACTGGCATCTGCGCTCTGTGAATCTGGGAGGAGTCCAAGAATGCATCACACACTGCAGATCTAAACCCTCTCCTTACCACAGGAGTGCTGCAACTCAGATCATCTAAGAATTCCTTGGCCCATGAGAAGCTGTTGGAGCCGCACTGGGAAACGGCAGCTCGGAGCACGAAAGCCGCCCATGAAAAGCCTTTGCGAGCGGTAATTTGCTTCAGAGTGCTCTGTCTTCCCGATCAGACCGATTAGAATCCCAGCAGTCAGGCCCCAGCAGTGTGTGAGGGTCTCTTCGGGAACTGCTTAGGGAGTCGGGTTCGATTGGTCTATGTATTCCACAACTTCTCTCCTGTTGACTTCAGGAACTGCACTGCTGCGGACACAGACGAAAGGCTCCCGCTCGGCAGACAAACCTCACCTCGTATTCGGCTTTCAGACTGCAGGCAAGACACGGCGGCTCTCCATTATGTTCGGCAGAGACACAGGGACTCAGAGTCCTGGGAAAGTACCACAATGACAAACCGCAGCAAATCTGCCACTGCAGCAGTACGTTTTCATGTAGGGTAATCGCATGCTCTGTTGAAGAGCACGGATCTCCAAAGACTGCTTTTCTGCAGGCTTTGTACTGAAACACAGTCACATCGTCAAGAGAGCCGGCGTCGTGACGGGCTGGCGTTCAGCTTTTCTCTTGTAAAGAACACTGGGCCACGCTGTGAACAAAGGATTCATGGATTCCACGAATCCAGCTCTGAAATATGCCACCTTTCTCTACATGGCGAGAATGCCGCCGTAGGCCTCAGTGCGTCCAAGATCAGTAGCAAAGAAACGCAGGCTGGACTTCCTACTTCCAATGGGGAGGGATGCGAGAAGCTGTACATTGGCCTTGGGTGCGAGTTTTGCTTTACTACTGTTTCTAGATCCTTGTCACGGGAGTAACGAAGCACAGTATGGAAAGCTCGTAGCACGCTGTTTTCCTCATGCTTTGCGTGCTCTTCGGCATCTGCGCTTCCTTGCAACACATGGAAGCCGGAACCCGCTTCGTACGAAATCGCACCGAGGAGAGTGCCCGTTTTCGGGAATCGCTTTCACACTCTGCAGGTGTCGGAAGAGTCCAAGCTTGCTTGGCCCACGGCTGATATTAAGTCGCTCCTGACCACGACACTGCCGGCAGATCAGATTCTGGAAATATTACCTGGCCCGTTTGATGCGTTTGCAGTACCCCTAGAAAACTGAAGCTTGAAGTGGGGAAGTGGCTCACGGAAAAGTCATTGCGAGATGCCTTTTTCCTCAGAGGGCTCTCCCTACCAAAAGTGATCGAACACTTTTGATTCAGGGCATTACGGCCGCCTCGGTGTGTCCGTGTCTCTTCAGAATCGCCCTGGGGAGACGGATACCGTTTCCCCATGCATTCCACAGCACATTTCCCGTTCAGTTCAGAAACCCCGTTGCTGAGGACACAGTTTCCAAGCACCTCCTCACTTGAAAGATGGAGTATTTTCCACTGTCACGCTCCCCGAAGATAGGGACTTTGACCCTCGGCCAAATAACAATATTTAGGGTACGCGGTAAGCACCGCGCCAGAAACTGTCAGAAAGCCGTCAGTGCATCAGTATCTTTTCCGATAGCACCATGCCGTGGCCAGGACTATGGCTCGCCAAAGAGTATTTCCCTGGGGTTTTTCAGGCTGAAAAGAGCCGCCTCGTAGACACAGATACGGTCCTGTCAGGCTTGCTTTGCCATGCGTCTCCCAGAAAGAAGTGTGCGGCACAGAACTCGCTGAAGTCAAACCTGAATCTGAAGAGGACAGGGAAGAAGAGGAAAACCTCGCTCTTCACGGCGAGACTGAAGCCAGGATATTCGCAGCACATCTTCGCAGTAGCCTTGAAACGTTGAATGGAAAGTCCACGGATGATAGACAGGTATCCGATGCGGCTCCCTCGACTTGCGCTGGATACTTTCTCCAGCTTGGATCCTGTTTCTGCATCCTCTTGATGACAACCGATGCAGCACTGCATTGAATCATGCTAGCATCTTCTTTCTCACACCGCTCAGAGTTCGCGTGCACTTTGACTCCTTCTGTCAACACGTTGCAGCCAGAAGCAGAATCGGACGTATTGGCAGCATGAAAGGAGCCAATGGTCTAGACTGGCATCTGCGCTCTGTGAATCTGGGAGGAGTCCAAGAATGCATCACACACTGCAGATCTAAACGCTCTCCTTACCACAGGAGTGCTGCAACTCAGATCATCTAAGAATTCCTTGGCCCATGAGAAGCTGTTGGAGCCGCACTGGGAAACGGCAGCTCGGAGCACGAAAGCCGCCCATGAAAAGCCTTTGCGAGCGGTAATTTGCTTCAGAGTGCTCTGTCTTCCCGATCAGACCGATTAGAATCCCAGCAGTCAGGCCCCAGCAGTGTGTGAGGGTCTCTTCGGGAACTGCTTAGGGAGTCGGGTTCGATTGGTCTATGCATTCCACAACTTCTCTCCTGTTGACTTCAGGAACTGCACTGCTGCGGACACAGACGAAAGGCTCCCGCTCGGCAGACAAACCTCACCTCGTATTCGGCTTTCAGACTGCAGGCAAGACACGGCGGCTCTCCATTATGTTCGGCAGAGACACAGTGACTCAGAGTCCTGGGAAAGTACCACAATGACAAACGGCAGCAAATCTGCCACTGCAGCAGTACGTTTTCATGTAGTGTAATCGCATGCTCTGTTCAAGAGCACGGATCTCCAAAGACTGCTTTTCTGCAGGCTTTGTACTGAAACACAGTCACATCGTCTAGAGAGCCGGCGTCGTGCGGGCTGGCGTTCAGCTTTTCTCTTGTAAAGAACACTGGGCCACGCTGTGAACAAAGGATTCATGGATTCCACGAATCCAGCTCTGAAATATGCCACCTTTCTCTACATGGCGAGAATGCCGCCGTAGGCCTCAGTGCGTCCAAGATCAGTAGCAAAGAAACGCAGGCTGGACTTCCTACTTCCAATGGGGAGGGATGCGAGAAGCTGTACATTGGCCTTGGGTGCGAGTTTTGCTTTACTACTGTTTCTAGATCCTTGTCACGGGAGTAACGAAGCACAGTATGGAAAGCTCGTAGCACGCTGTTTTCCTCATGCTTTGCGTGCTCTTCGGCATCTGCGCTTCCTTGCAACACATGGAAGCCGGAACCCGCTTCGTACGAAATCGCACCGAGGAGAGTGCCCGTTTTCGGGAATCGCTTTCACACTCTGCAGGTGTCGGAAGAGTCCAAGCTTGCTTGGCCCACGGCTGATATTAAGTCGCTCCTGCCCACGACACTGCCGGCAGATCAGATTCTGGAAATATTACCTGGCCCGTTTGATGCGTTTGCAGTACCCCTAGAAAACTGAAGCTTGAAGTGGGGAAGTGGCTCACGGAAAAGTCATTGCGAGATGCCTTTTGCCTCAGAGGGCTCTCCCTACCAAAAGTGATCGAACACTTTTGATTCAGGGCATTACGGCCGCCACGGTGTGTCCGTGCCTCTTCAGAATGGCCCTGGGGAGACGGATACCGTTTCCCCATGCATTCCACAGCACATTTCCCGTTCAGTTCAGAAACCCCGTTGCTGAGGACACAGTTTCCAAGCACCTCCTCACTTGAAAGATGGAGTATTTTCTACTGTCACGCTCCCCGAAGATAGGGACTTTGACCCTCGGCCAAATAAAAATATTTAGGGTACGCGGTAAGCACCGCGCCAGAAACTGTCAGAAAGCCGTCAGTGCATCAGTATCTTTTCCGATAGTACCATGCCGTGGCCAGGACTATGGCTCGCCAAAGAGTATCTCCCTGGGGTTTTTCAGGCTGAAAAGAGCCGCCTCGTAGACACAGATACGGTCCTGTCAGGCTTGCTTTGCCATGCGTCTCCCAGAAAGAAGTGTGCGGCACAGAACTCGCTGAAGTCAAACCTGCATCTGAAGAGGACAGGGAAGAAGAGGAAAACCTCGCTCTTCACGGCGAGACTGAAGCCAGGATATTCGCAGCACATCTTCGCAGTAGCCTTGAAACGTTGAATGGAAAGTCCACGGACGATAGACAGGTATCCAATGCGGCTCCCTCGACTTGCGCTGGATACTTTCTCCAGCTTGGATCCTGTTTCTGCATCCTCTTGATGACAACCGATGCAGCACTGCATTGAATCACGCTAGCATCTTCTTTCTCACAGCGCTTAGAGTTCGCGTGCACTTTGACTCCCTCTGTCAACACGTTGCAGCCAGAAGCAGAATCGGACGTATTGGCAGCATGAAAGGAGCCAATGGTCTAGACTGGCATCTGCGCTCTGTGAATCTGGGAGGAGTCCAAGAATGCATCACACACTGCAGATCGAAACGCTCTCCTTACCACAGGAGTGCTGCAACTCAGATCATCTAAGAATTCCTTGGCCCATGAGCAGCTGTTGGAGCCGCACTGGGAAACGGCAGCTCGGAGCACGAAAGCCGCCCATGAAAAGCCTTTGCGAGCGGTAATTTGCTTCAGAGTGCTCTGTCTTCCCGATCAGACCGATTAGAATCCCAGCAGTCAGGCCCCAGCAGTGTGTGAGGGTCTCTTCGGGAACTGCTTAGGGAGTCGGGTTCGATTGGTCTATGTATTCCACAACTTCTCTCCTGTTGACTTCAGGAACTGCACTGCTGCGGACACAGACGAAAGGCTCCCGCTCGGCAGACAAACCTCACCTCGTATTCGGCTTTCAGACTGCAGGCAAGACACGGCGGCTCTCCATTATGTTCGGCAGAGACACAGGGACTCAGAGTCCTGGGAAAGTACCACAATGACAAACGGCAGCAAATCTGCCACTGCAGCAGTACGTTTTCATGTAGTGTAATCGCATGCTCTGTTCAAGAGCACGGATCTCCAAAGACTGCTTTTCTGCAGGCTTTGTACTGAAACACAGTCACATCGTCAAGAGAGCCGGCGTCGTGCGGGCTGGCGTTCAGCTTTTCTCTTGTAAAGAACACTGGGCCACGCTGTGAACAAAGGATTCATGGATTCCACGAATCCAGCTCTGAAATATGCCACCTTTCTCTACATGGCGAGAATGCCGCCGTAGGCCTCAGTGCGTCCAAGGTGAGTAGCAAAGAAACGCAGGCTGGACTTCCTACTTCCAATGGGGAAGTATGCGAGAAGCTGTACATTGGCCTTGGGTGCGAGTTTTGCTTTACTACTGTTTCTAGATCCTTGTCACGGGAGTAACGAAGCACAGTATGGAAAGCTCGTAGCACGCTGTTTTCCTCATGCTTTGCGTGCTCTTCGGCATCTGCGCTTCCTTGCAACACATGGAAGCCGGAACCCGCTTCGTACGAAATCGCACCGAGGAGAGTGCCCGTATTCGGGAATCGCTTTCACACTCTGCAGGTGTCGGAAGAGTCCAAGCTTGCTTGGCCCACGGCTGATATTAAGTCGCTCCTGACCACGACACTGCCGGCAGATCCGATTCTGGAAATATTACCTGGCCCGTTTGATGCGTTTGCAGTACCCCTAGAAAACTGAAGCTTGAAGTGGGGAAGTGGCTCACGGAAAAGTCATTGCGAGATGCCTTTTGCCTCAGAGGGCTCTCCCTACCAAATGTGATCGAACACTTTTGATTCAGGGCATTACGGCCGCCACGGTGTGTCCGTGCCTCTTCAGAATGGCCCTGGGGAGACGGATACCGTTTCCCCATGCATTCCACAGCACATTTCCCGTTCAGTTCAGAAACCCCGTTGCTGAGGACACAGTTTCCAAGCACCTCCTCACTTGAAAGATGGAGTATTTTCTACTGTCACGCTCCCCGAAGATAGGGACTTTGACCCTCGGCCAAATAACAATATTTAGGGTACGCGGTAAGCACCGCGCCAGAAACTGTCAGAAAGCCGTCAGTGCATCAGTATGGTTTTCCGATAGCACCATGCCGTGGCCAGGACTATGTGTCTAATAGGCAAAGAGTATTCCTCTGGGGTTTTCAGGC
>NW_011920217.1:0-1214 GCF_000151845.1 Pteropus vampyrus
CGCCGACTACCAAAAGATACCAGGCGAAAGGAGGGCGGAAGTTCTTGACCAAAACCGACAAGAGGGCAAAGGGTAGGCCAACCGCAGTTCAGTGCATAAAGCGAACGCCGGGTGCAGAATAGGATTCCAAATGGGGGAGCTGTCTCCAAGTCCAAAATAAGGGGGCCACAGGGCCAAGGGGCAAGAGCAGACAAAGATCACACCCCTCCACCGCCTCGTACACAGCATGCGTTTAGCGCTCAGAGCAACTAGGGAAAGTTTCGGAGTGCCCGCGGCGCCTCTCAGCCGGAGGGGGTCCAGAGTCACCGCCCTTTGGGCCGCGGCGTCGGGGAGGGAAGTTTGTCCAGCCGGAGCTCGGCGACCGAAAACGTCGGGTGCGCCCGCCCCGGAACCCAGGGGGAGACGGGGAGCCCAGGGACCGCGTAGCCAACGCGCCGCGACCAAAGCCCCCGGGGCGGGGAGCTCGGCCTGGGCGCGGCCGCTCCAGGCAGGGCGCGGGGACCGGGGCGGCCGGGCTGCGAGAGCCGCGGGGGACCCGCGCCCGTCCCCGCCTCCCCCCAGGGCGGGCACCCACTGGCCTCGCGGCTGCGGCAGACGCGACCCCCGCCCCCGCAGCCTCTCCCGCACAAGCCCCTTCCTACCTGGGCCGGCGTGCGGGCCCGGGGCTGTTGGCTCGGTGCCGGCGAGCGGAGCGGGCGCGCTCAGGTCCCCGAGGCGCGGCGGCGGCGGCGGCGGCTTCCCCTCCTTCCCCCTCGTCGTCCTCCGCCGGGCTCGCTGGCTCCAGACAGATCTCCTCCCCCTCGCGCCCTGCCCGCCCCTCCCGGAGCCCGCCGGGCTGGGCTCGGCCTGCGCCGGGGAGCGAAGCGGATCCGGCGGGAGCCGGGCTGCGGCGCTCACTGCGTCAAGCGCCGGGCGAGCGCGGGGCGGCGGCGGTGCCGGCCACGCCGGGGGCCCGGGCGGCTCCGGCTCCGGCTCCGGCTCGGGCGCGGTGGCGGCGGCCGTGGCAGGGCCGAGGTTGTAGCACATTCTTTCCAAGCGTGATCGAGGGTTTACGTGGAGGAGCGGAGCGGAGCGGGGAGGGCGGGCGGAGGGCGGGGGACGCCGGCTGGGGCGGTCACAGGGGGCGGGGCGGGACGTTCTTTCCCCGCCCGTCGAGGGACGGGGGGGTAATCCGGAGGGTGGACCAGGCAGGGAAGTCCGAAGTGTGCCCGTGG
>NW_011920218.1:0-2154 GCF_000151845.1 Pteropus vampyrus
GATGCTAGGAATTCAGTGTTTTGTATTGCTTATGTTTTGCAGGTGGTGGTTAAAGGGTGTGGGCACACGCGGGGAGGTCGCAGAACACGCAGGGGAGATCGTCGCTGGGGGTCGAGACCCCCAGACCTGGGCCCTCACGTCCTTCCGACAGGCTCCGGCCCCTCCCTCCCCAAACCCCGGCCTGGATCTCCTCAGCCGTCCCCTGAACCCAGGGCTTTGCTGGGAACTGCGAAGGGCCGCCGGGATGACCGGAAGTGCCGCCGGGATGGCCGGAAGTGCCGCCGGGATGGCCGGAAGTGCCCGTCTTCTTCATAGTGGTGTGAATTTTGAAAGAAGAGTTAACGGGGCTCCAGAGAGAGATGCAGATACTTTAGGGGGAGATTTGGACCGAGGCTTACTGAGTTGGTAACCGTGATGTCAGGTGTTTGGGTCAGACGGATTTGTGTGAAGCTGGTGACGCGTTCATAAGCCATGAACGGCGGACAGACAGACAGACAGCTGCCCAGAACGGGACGTTCACGCAGCATCCCGTGTGTGGTGCGGGCCACTGCGGTGCGTCGGGTGCCGTGTCAGCCTTGGGAGTGCTGTGCCCGCGGGGAAAAACGGGGGGAAAAATCCTGTTAATTTATAATTATTCACATGTGATAATTTCATATGTAATTATAAAGTATACGTTTAACATAAATTTACATAATGATCACTACATAAATAATCGTGTTACTCTATGTAGTCTATACTGAACTTCTATTATTTGCTGGTGAATTTTGTGCTCTGAGGAAAAGTTGTTTATGGGTCTGCTGGGCTGTGTCCCCATCAGACTAAATCACATAAAACCCCCACGTGCGATCTCGAAGCGTCTGAGCCTCTCGCCTCTGACCGAGTCGTGCCGCTTGTGTAAGGAAACCCCAGATCAAGATCAGGAGACACGTCCCCCTTCGCCGAACTTGCCCCCAACGCTTTTTATGGCAAATCTCACTTGTCGCTGGAGGGGGGACATGAACTCCAGCTTCTCTTCCAACCTTCCGTTCCTGTCACTTCGCGAGGAGCCAGCAGCGTGTCCTCGGCAGTCGCTATCACGGCCCTGAGATTCCAGCATCACGAAGCCAAATACGGTGCGTGTCTTGTTAGCGCGCATTCGCACTTCACCACGTACGTTAAAAAAAATCTATATTTAAACGTTGGCACCGAGTGCTAAGATCCTTGAAAATGTTGCTTTAGCTAAATGCGGCGCTAAGAACTCAGTTACATTAATATTTTATTTGTGGACGTGAAACCTGATTACGAGGAAACGGGATTGACCGTAACTCGCCGTTTCCGGCTGGGTGGCGGGCCGCGCGCTCCACACCTCACGCCACGGGCTTCGCCCCGATCCCGCGGCCTCGGCGCCTCCTCACGGAGGGCAGTGCCCGCTCGGCGGGGAGCCGCCTGGGGGGAGCCTCCCGTTCTCCCGTTCGGGCTGGGACTTCGGCGGAAACCCAGGTGGCGACGCGATCGCCGGGCGAGCCACGTTACCGCGTGACCCGCTCGCAGCGCCCGGGATCTGGGACGAGAGCGGTGGCTCTTCAGACCTCGCGGAGAACCGGGGAGGCAGCGACGCTCCTGCTGCCCCCCACCCCACCCCAGCGGCCCTTCCGTCAGATCACGAGCCCGCACCGTGGCGACGTTGGCAGGCCCGGTGTCGATGGCCCGTCCCCTCACCGTGGCTTAAGCACCTGCTCTGGCTCTGGGCTACTGACCAGCTTCTCTCCGTTATGCCCACGTCTGCGGGGGGGTCGGGAATGCGGGTACGCCCCCCGTCACCGCGACGCGGCGTCCACGGCTGCGGCCGCCGAGCGGGCTCCTCATCTACGGCCCGTGCCAGTGTGCGGGAAGCCCGCTCGGCCCGTCCCTCCGGGTGAGTGTCTCTGCTGTGAGCCGCTGCAGAGAGCAAACCGCGGTTCAACACTGCACTTCAGCTGGCGATCGGCTCCATTAGCTTCGGTAAAACTCATTCGCGGCCGTCAAGCGGCGAGCCGCGTGATTGCAATGCGCGCCGAGCGGGACAGGTGGCTCCGGCGGCGGTTCTGCCACGTCACTGTGGAGCCGCGGTTTCATCTCACGCTTCGATGGCTCGCCAGGAAGCACGTGACGACCTGCGCAGTGCTGAAAACGCGG
>NW_011920219.1:0-974 GCF_000151845.1 Pteropus vampyrus
ATTGCAGAGCATATGGAGACTTTGAATTAAACTTCAAAACATTTATTAAGTCACAGGTTTCAGTTGCTTGTTTAATTACCATTCAGCAATGAACTATTCTCCATTTGTTTTGACAACCTGTCAAAAAGCTATTTGAATGATAATTTTACCAAGTATAATTCACTGATTGCTCCATTAGAAGTTTAAGTATATTGAATATGCATTATGTCAAAGATTTCACCAAAAAAACACTTATGTTTTAACAGACTGGGCTTTATTTACATTTTAGTAATCCGAAGAAGAGAAGGACAGAAATGTATCTGACATCAGATTTTATGCTTAGTTAGTATTTAGGAAAACACAGCAACTAGAAATAAAGTTACCAATAAATCTGAAATCAAACAATTTCAGAATAAAAGGCCACAGCACTTTTTAGGATGAGAAACATCAGCAAAATCAACAAATCTTTATTATTTTTTTATTTTTGGTATACAAATATCTCTCTTCTTTTATTTTATTTTATTTTTATTTTTTTATTAAATTGATTGGGGTAACATTGGTTAATAAAATTATATAGGTTTCAAGTGTACAATTCAATAATACAGCATATGTATATTGCATTGTGTACTCACAACCCAAAGTTAAATTTCCTTCCATCACCATATATTTAACACCCTATACCCTTACCTACCTCTCCTCCTTCCCTCTTTCCCTCTGGTAACCACTAATCTACTATCTGAGACTCCTCCCCAAAACTTATTTTCTTCATCCACCCTTTGTGGCTCATCAAGTCGCACATGTATACCTGTATATGCATGGGTTACTCATGCTTTGCCAAGTCTATTGTTTATCATCACAGCAAAAGATACTTGAGGGAGAACACAGGAAGTCAGTTCTTCAGAACCTTCCCATCCATATCAGAAGCCATAAATTCATTTGAAGTAATCTCTAAGTAATTGTCTACTATTACCTCTGTGCTTCCCTAAGTCTGTGCA
>NW_011920220.1:0-10086 GCF_000151845.1 Pteropus vampyrus
GGAGTCAGGGACACTGCTCTGCCACATGTCCTACTCTGTGACCTCAAGCGGCCTCTTTACTTTCTGAGCCTGAGTCCTCCTTCACAGTGTGTGGTCCTGAGGCCTCCACACGACTGTTGAAAAGATGGTGTAGTGGGTTGAGCAGTGTCTCCCAAATCCACGTCCTTTTGGAACCACAGAATGTGACTCTACTTGGAAACAGGGTCTTTGCAGTTGTGATTAGTTAAGAATTCTGAGATGAGATCATTATGGATTTACCGAATGATCCTGAATCTAATGACTGGTGTTCTTGTAAAAGGGAAAGACACAAAGACACTTGGTTTCAGACTTCTGGCCTCCAGAAGGGTGGAAGAATGAGTTTTGATAGTTTTTCAAGCCACCCACTTTGTGGTGACATGTCATGGTGGCCCCAGGAACGGCAGACAGGAGGGATGAGATGCAGCTGGCCTATGGGACAGTCTCCCGGACTGCTGTTTTCATTACTGCCCAGTGGGCTGCTGAGGCGAAGAAAGAAAGCTTGGCTACCTGCCCTCCTGCTAGAAGGTAAATGCAGGTTTCTTGGTTCCCAGTCCACAGCCAGTGGTATCAACCCGCTGGCTAGCTGGCCTGGCCCATACTTCTCCGAGGGTCAGCTGCACACAGAGGCGGAGCAAAGGATATAGCCCCTGAGTCCTCATGTGGATGTTACCCTAGACCTCCCTTCATCCTGGTCTTCCACCTGCCTTCTCCTACAAAGGCCATGCCCATGGATCTCAGGGCCAGCACCTGTTTTATGCCTGTCTGCTGGGCATCCATAGTGCCCTTTGAACCTTCTTAATCGATCTAACAAATAGCAATTTGTTTAAAATAATAATAATAACAATGTATTCAGTGACTATAGCTTATGGAAAAGTGAAGTAAATTACAAGAATATTATAAGGAACAAGATGAAGGAATTAGGAATGCTCTGTTGTAAGCTACTTGCATTACCTGTGAAGCAGCACAGGTATATACATTTTATTGTGCTGCCCTTTATTGTGCTTCAAAGATATTGAATTTTTTTTTTTTATTAATTGAAGGTTTGTGGCAACCCTGTGTTAAGCAAGGCTATTGGTGCCATTTTCTAATGGCAATGCTCACTTCGTGTCTCTGTGCCACATTTTGGTAATTCTCATTGTATTTCAAACTTTATTATTATTATCATATTTGTTATGATGATTTGTAATAGTGATCTTTGAAGTTGCTATGTTGTTTTGGGATGCTACGAACTGCAGCCATATAAAGTGGCGAACATAGTTAAGAAATGCTGTGTGTGTTTTGACTGGTCCACCAACTGACTATCACCCCATCTCTCTCCCGCCCCTCAGGTGAGGAACATTCAGATTCTACATCAGTACTTGTTGCTTCAGCTATCAATTTTAGGTTACAAAGCTGTCATCTTTCATTAAACCAAAAAAAACCAGTCTCAGCTCTCTTCAAATTTTCGTTACCACAGCCTGGCAATTCCTAACCATTCTGACCACCCAACCCCTAGACTGGCCCAAACACACTCATACCTAGCTATGAACCACCCCTGATCCAGGCCTTGACTCTGCCCTGTACCTGGTCCTGACCGCAACTTTGCCTGGCCTTTGACCAGGTGGGGGTATGGCCTGGACCGCAGAGTAATCAGCGCTCTTAAGAATTAATGAGAAAAGACAGTAGACTATGCATGGAAAAATGGGAAAGGGTACACAAAGGTAAATCATGAAAGAGGAAATTGAAAAACCCACGAACAGGAAAAAAAAAGGTGGATCTAATTAGTTATCCAGAAAATGAAAGTCAAAACATGTCATTTTCAACCACCAAATTGTAAACATTTCTAGAGATTGGTCAATCTGCGATTTCTCTATAGAGTGAGGGAAGCATCCAGATTTCAAAGACGTGTTTCCTATTGTCTGCTCCAGGAGGTAATGTCCTGGATTTCTTGTACCGGAGGTAAGATGCTATCTCTCGCTTCACGTTCATTTTCTTACGCGTTTGTCTTCATCACTGGACTGTAAACTCCGGACTACCAGGAAATTGTTTCATTCACTGCCGAGTGTGAATGAAGAGGGAAATGGAAATAGCACTGCACATGTATACACTAAAAATATCAATTTAATAACTACTACTGTTATTGATGAAAGCAGAAACCTAAGAACCACAGCCTTACCTATTGGTTAAGAACTTGAGCTTCAATAAATTTTTAAAAACATTTAGGGTTTGGTAAAATTGTGCGAGTGTGAGGAAGAATTTCTATTTCAGTACAGAGACTGGAAGAAGAATTCATCAATTTCGTAAAAGCGACGACAGGATCGAGGGTGAAGGTGAGGTGAAGGCAATGAGGACCGTAGTACATGACTTCAGGTTGAGCTATCCGTGGAATATTGAGCTGGATTTGTCCAATAGACACTTAGAAGTACCGGTTTGGAATTTGAGAAGTGTATCTGGGTTGGAGCTATAGGTTAGAGTACTTTAGGGCTGGAGGCAACGGCCGATGCCATGAAGGAAGCGTGTAGAACATAATTACATACCAAAACATAGAAAAGAGCCAGATAAGAAAAAGGAGCCAGTATGAGACCCAAAACGACATGTGGTAAACTTAAACCATAGAACACTAAATATAAGATTTCTAATTAACTTTTTATAAAGGTTTCTTGAGATATAATTTATGTATCCTCATAAATTCCCTCGTTACAAGGGACAATTCATGACTTTCATCTGATTTTTAGTGTTGTGCAGCAATCATCAAACTTGCATTACTCTCTGCTCCCACCCCCACTCTAGATAATGACTGATCTGCTTTACGTTTCTCTAAATTTCTGTTTTCCGGGAGTTTCCTGTAAATGGAATCACACAATAGGTAATCTTTCAAGTCTGGCTTCTTTTACTTAGCAGAATGTTTTTGAAGTTCATCCACGCAGTGGCACATACCAACATGTAGTTCCTTTTTATCCCAATGTATGGTTGTACCACATTTTGATTACCCATTCATGGGCATTTGGATGGTTTACAGTTTGGGACTATTATGAACAATCCGACTGTGAATAGTCCTGTGCAAGTCTCTGTGTGGATATGTGTTTTCACCTCTCTTGGGTAGCTTCCCAGGAATGAAACCGCTGGCAAGTTTATCTGTGACGTTTGATAAACTGCCAAACTGCTTTCCAGAGGGTCTGTATCATTCTGCATTCCAGCCCAGTGTATGGCGTTTTCACTTTTTCCTCAGGATTGCCAACACTTGGAATTGCCTTTTTTATTATAGGCATTCTATGGAGTGTGAAGTGTTATCTCGTTGTCGTTTTCATTTGCATTTTGGTAATGACGAACGACGTTGACTATGTGTTGATTTGCTTAACGGGCCACTCAATATCTTCTTTAGCGAAATGTCTGTTCGAACCTTTTGCCTATTTGAAAAGTGTGCTTTTTGTCTTTTTGTTAAGCTGTATCGTATTCTGGATATAGCTTCTTTACCAGATGTGTGACTTGCAAGTATTTTTTCCAAGTCTGTGGCTTGTCTTCCGGTTTTTTTAACAGTGGGTGTTGAAGAGCAAAACTTTCTAATTTTGATGATGTCCAATTGATCCATTTGTCCTGGTATAAATTGCCCTTTTGATGTCATAACTAAAGGGTCATAAGATTTTCTCCTGTATTTTTTTTTTTTTGAGGAATTCTAAGGATTGGTTTTATACTTAGGTCTGTGATCAATTTTAAGTTCTTTTTTGTGTGATGCGATGTAAATCTTTTGTTGGTTTGTTTTTGTTTTGCCCGTGGGTATCCATTTGACCTAGCACCATTTCTTGGTTAGAAAAAAAGACTCGACTTCCATCATTCTCCTCCTCCACCCCACTGAATTTTTATGGGAAATTTGTTAAAATCAGTCGATAGTAAAAAGTAAGGTATTATTTCTGAACTCCCAATTCTGTGCCATCGATGTATAATACAAGCTTACCTTTGTGCCAGAATCCCACTGTCTAGATTGAGATACACTGTAGTAAATTTTGAAATCAGATAATGAAAGCCATTGGATTTATATTTTTTTTCTGGGCTATTTTAAGTTTTTGCATTTCCAAATACATTTTACGATCTGCTTATCAGTTTCTGCCCCCAACAATGTCTGCCGAGGTTGTGATAGGGACTGCGTTGAACGCAGAAATCGATTTGAGGAGAATTATCATTTAAAAATCTTTTCCTTGACATTTCTCTTTAACCACAATTTGTTTAGAAGTATGCATCTTAACTTTCACATGTCTGGAAGCTTTCTCCTTCTCATTCTCATTTTTCTATAGTGAATGTAAGGGTTGTACTTTGGACACAGTAGAGGAAAATGCATTTACGTTTGTTTAGTTACTTCATATAGTTTCTTCAAATATCATTGGAGTGAACTTTTCAACTATTAATTTCACAGGGTCATTCTCAGTCTTTCGCACTTGTACGTAGAATGACTGTAAGGGGATGCCCTGACAACATGAACCCCGAGTTCCTGGAGGTTTGTTTATCAGGGGAAGTTCACAGAGACAGGGACAGTGGGAAATTTGAGAGTCCCGACTGCCTCTCGCTCTCTGGGCCAGCGACAGGGATCCGGTGGGGGCCCAGGGTCCGGGAGAGGGGCGTGAACCTCGGGCTCTGCTGTTTCATGCTGCACTATCAGAGGAGCCCAGGTCCTGCGTGGGCAGGCACTGGAAAGAGCACGGTGACTCGCAGGCCCTACTCCATCAGACAAGCACTCGGGGTGAGGGGATCACCAGCCTCTTCCCTGCTGGTCGGGGCTGATTCTGAGCTTGGGTTTGCGGCAGGTACTGCTCCGGGGACCACAGCCCCATTGCGGGGCAGCGCTCACCGGCTTTGGCAGTCTCAAGCCCTGGCTATGGGCAGTGTCCACGAAGCCTGTAGGGAGTCCGGCCTGCAGGGAAGCGGTTCTGGACAAGTTAACCTCGCCCTCTCACCACGTCAAGAATCAACTTTTCCTCACTCCCCCTTGATCTCCCCACTCAGAAAAGGAGCACCATTTTACATAGGGTTGCCAATCTTTTAGTTTTTAAACACTGTAAACATCATTGTATAAAAGAAAGGACATCCTAACCCCAACTAACTAAGGAGCACATATTGCAGAAGAAGCAAGTTTGCCCTAAAACAAACTGTCTAGTGACATCCTTGGATGATCCTCTATTTCTCCATGGTGCTGCTGAGCAGTGAAAAGTCGGTGCTTGAGACTCCTCGGACAGTCGGTGTGCTACCAGTGCCTTCTGTGAAGCAGGACGACGTCACCCTCGGTGTCTGTGTGGACAGTGGAGATGAGGAGGCAGCGGGTGATGGCTCTGTGCTGTCGGTGAGGGTGTCCTCTGCCCCGGCAGCTTCAGTTCCTCGTATCCCTGCCATGCGAGGGATGACGGCGGTGCCGAGGACAGTAACCAGCTTCCTGATACATTACCAGCAGAATTGCCCCTGTCTGACAAAAGGGTCCCCTGCAAGTTAGAGGGCCCGAATCCTCCCGGGGATACATCTCTCCCCAACCACCGCTTAACAAGTCCCTTCGAAGAAAGCCACTTAGATGCACATTTATCCAAGTTGTCTGTTAAATTACACAGTCTGTGATTTGAAAAAAGACCCTGGAGAACATGACGATTTGTGAGGAGAACCCCACCCAGGGGGCCCAGAGTCTCAGTGTCTGTGCCCCCAGCAAGTGTTGAGGGCGGTGGAGACGGGCGGTCATCACCTTCACCACAATGGCCTTTCCCTGGTGTCACTAGCCAAGCTCTGCCTCGACGAAAATTACGTACGAAGATGCCCAGCACCTGCCTGGGTCTCAGAGGAGCCGTGGCCGTGCCTCCCCACCCCCTCCCCGGGGTGAGACACCTTCTCTGCACACCTGTGGACCACGGTCGTTTCCCTGACTCCGTGAATGCGCCATCCACTTCAACTGTTATCGCTTGATGTTGTTCTTTGCAACTTTCGATGCCCCCGTTTCTATTTTCTTCTCTTAAGGGATTGGAGGTCACTAGAAATTCCTCAACTTATAGCCCATGTTCTTTGACGTTAGCCAGTCTCCTTAAAGTCCTTGGTCTTGCTCTCTCGAAGGGCTCCTGGAGGTCAACCCCAGTGGGCTGGTGAGGTTGACACCATGGAGCCTGATGAAATGCCATATTCGACCCGGGCCTGGCGCCCCCTCCGGTGTCTGGGAGGAGAAGAACAGGCCACCAGACAGGAGACAGGAATGCAGGTCAACTACAGGGGTGAAGCCCAGAGAAGAACGCATGTGCCAGGAGCCGGTCAGCTCTGTGCCCCGTTCTGAGCAGAGGCCTCTCAGTGAGGGATGACCAGCTACTCTCAGGGAGAGCGAGGAGCCCATGTGCACAGAGCCTGTGGCCTGCAAGGGGCACGTGTCGGCACCTCTGTGGGGTTCAGGGGCCAAAGAGGACCATGGGTAGCCTCTTCCAGGGGAACCCACCTGTCGCGGGGCTGCAGCATCGGTCCCTCAGGCCCATCAGCATCCACCTATCTTTCTGGGGTCCAACGCCTAGCAAACCTCAGTCCTGGATTACACGTGTAGGATTCCCCAGTGTGTGCCAAGCCAGACTGTGGTCACCCACTCCAGGGTGTATATAGGTCAACAGGTAAAACACAGCGCTTCCCCCTGGTGAGGCAACTGCAACAGAGAGGCTGACTCCTGAGAGCAGCGCCCAGTGTCAGGGGCCGAGGCAGAAACTCAAGAAAGCCGGTGCCTGACGGAAAAACCCGTCACATAAGGCCACGTCCTCCTCCACCTCCGTGGGGTCAGTCAGGATCCAGTGTTTGCTGTGGGATCACAAGACCCCAGAGCTCTTGCCGTCACAACCACCTGCCTCACAGAGGGGCAATGCGAGGTCTTGAGGACAGGTGGCCGGCCCCATGTGACCACTGCTCATGGGCCATGTGACAGGTCATGTCTTCTCAAGGGCACAGCAGGCCCAGACTCAACGTTTGTGTCTGGATCGTTAGCCCACTCATTCCGGGAAACGCGACAGTACGTGGTGACTGGACGATCCAGAACCTGAATCAGGCGGGCCAGGCACTGAGCACTGACAATTGTCCTGGGGAATCAGCTGGCCTGGCCACGCACTCATGTTTCCCAGTGCAGGAGCCTCAGGGTGGAGCGGGGCCAGCGCTGAGTCATGCCTCAGAAGGCTTGCTGCTCGTATGGGCCATGCACAGGACAGCTGTTCAGAACGTGACCAAAGGCTCGGCTGTCTCGTGCCATATAACAAGCTCTTAAGTAGCTGGGGGTAGGACACCCCCAACTCTTTGCTAAATTTCTGAGCCCATTCCGCAGATCCCAAATTTTGCACATCTCGCCTAGGGGTCCGTGGACTTCTGGACAAGGACCCGATTCATCTAGGCTGTTCAGTGCACGACTGGTTGCCGAGACGGGGTGTTGCTCCCCGACGCCTCTTCCTGGAGAACCACCTGTCCAGCCGCTGACATTTCCTCCCTCCCTCTAATCAGGCTAAATGAATCTGGGAGATTCGCACATGAAAGGAGTCAAGAGTGGAAAAGTCAACCTGACTCTGTTGCCTCCTCTAGACCAAGAGTCTTTGAGACTCCCCACTGCACTCACCTGAAAGCTCTCACCTGTCCCCAGGGGCCCAGACATCACACAGGCTATCAGGTACACCTTACCGCGATTCCCTCCTGAGAGCGGACGAAGCGGACCCCCAGGGCTTTGTAGGTACCAATGATTAGCCTCATTGTAGCTCGTGCCACAGGCAAATCGAACAGGGATTACATGCCAGTGAACGTGCAGCATAATTTTCAGTCCAATCATTTCACGTTTATAGAGAGAGGAATTGAATATTGTAAACATAGATGTATGAGTCCTTTAAAGGGCAAAAAATAAAAATTGTTTCTGATAGCTCTTCAAACTAAAAAGGAGGAATCTGTTAAGCGCGTCACAGGATATATTATAGTGTTGCACCTGCTAACCAAAAGATAAAAAAATAAAAAATAACGAAATAAAAAGGCCTTTCAAAGTGAGGGCAATAGCATTTTCTCGAGACCAATAAGAATTGCTACTCAGGAAAGCACTGATTCGGGCAGGAGCCCTAACAGTGTTCCCATTAGGAGACAATGGCAGTGAGTAGTAATTATAGGAAGGGGAAGGGGAACGATTACATCAGTAGGAGGAAGGCATTTCTGTTGGTGCAGATAGCGTAATATAGTGATGTTCATTCTAAACAACATTTAAAAAATTTCAGTCCAGTAGTCATAATAACTGCTTTCTTGTTATCTTTGCAAATCGTCCTTTGCGAAACAAGTTTGCTGAGGCCCAGCTCAAAAGTTATTTTGGGAAAGAAAAAGTTATTTTACCCTTTCTTTGACACTCCAAGATTTGAGGTAAAAGACATGCGAGGCAGTTCCTCTGGCACAGCAGCTCCATCTCCATTCAAAAGCGTCGCTGTTCATATTATGGTTCACACACCTGTGGGAGGGACTAACGAAGCCTTTGTACAGTTGGCAATGGGAGTTGACCACGGGATGAAAGTAAATGAAAGAACTGGTAGCACTGCCGCTTTCCAATTACACAATTACAGATACAAATGGGAAACGGAGTTGACAACTGACCAGCACTTTGGTCTCATAAATCAACGGATCAACCAAAAAAAAAAAAAATGGCTGGGCTCGCTGTTTTCCTTGCATTTGTGCCAAGTAAACGTCAAAGATCTATATGCTTGGTCGCACACAACAACAACAACAACAACAACAACAACAAAACAACAAAAAAACGGTGTTGAAATATTCAAAGTGTTGATTCACTTTTTGAATCCCATGAGTCATCCTGAAACAATTGTGTGGACAGATACACCGATGGGGCAAAAGCAATGGTGGCAGAAATGCTGGCACCGTAACCCAGATCAAGGAGTGGCACCAAACTGTTCAACTAGGAACCGTATTCACTATCATACTCTTGCTCGTAAAAGTGCCAGTTTCAGTTCAGGATGTTTTGGATGAAGCAGTAAAACTTATTTGTTAACTCTTGACCACTGAACTTGCATAGTTTCGATCATGTTTGATGAAATGGAACGTACAAACACCACAAATCCGTATATCGAAGTGAATGGGAAAAAGAATAGATCAGAGTGTGGTAAAAAGGAAATCGCTAACATGGAAGATGGTTGTGAAGAGTTAGGTACGATGTAGCACAGAAAAGAAAGAGTCAGAAAATATGAGAGAGGAGTTTATAGAAATAGGGTCTGCGGGCACCTTGATCATGGACTTCCAGCCTCCGGAACGGCGAGACATAAATGTCTGTTGTTTAAACCACCTAGTCTACGGTATTTTGTTATAGGAGCCAGAGACTACATAATGAGATGGTATAATATACATACGTTTGGAGCTCTAGCAGTAGAGACAAGAGAGGACGAGGAAAAGCGGCCTTGAGAAGATAATATTCTGTTTCAGAGTTGATGAAGAATGTGTGTTACCAGTTAATGAAGCAAAAGAGAGCATGTGGAGGATAGAAAAAGAAAATTTAACCATCAAATAATCACACCTCTCGAAACTGTAGCACTCGAAAGACAATCTTAAAAACAATTAGCAAGGAAGACAATCACCTGCAGTGAAAGGCTTATAAAAATGATGGCATAATTTTTGATAGCAACAACAAAAGGCTTATTAGATAGAATACTTTTTCAGAGCCGTGTAAGGAAAAGCACTGTATCTAGAACCGATTGCCTGTTACATTGTAATTTATGGAAGTTCGCCAACGAGAGAACTGGTAAATTATTCTTAATATGCCCATACGATAAAAAGTCATAAGTAACTCAAAAAGTAAATAACATCTAATATATCAAGTTTTAGCTCTTGACAGTGGTTCTTTTCCAACTGTTGGTAGGAATGTAAAATGGTGCGGCCCTTGAGGTTAACGACATGGAACGTCCTCAAAAAATTTTTCAAAATATAACAACCCACTTCTGGATATGTATCCAAAAGAATTCAAAGTAGGATCTCAAGGAGATACTTGTACATCGCATCATTGCAGCATTATTCCCAACCGCCAAGAGAAACCCAAATGTGCATCGACAGATGACTGGGTAAAGAAAATGTGATCTATAC
>NW_011920221.1:0-2825 GCF_000151845.1 Pteropus vampyrus
TCTGATTAAAGTATAGGCCAATGTCTGTTTTTATTTACTTATTTTGATTTCCTCTTTGGATCTTTTCACTGGCACTGTACTCATGACTTCCTGCTGCTTACACACTTTCTAGCATTTATTGTCTTGGTTTTCTTCTCAATATGTTACTGCAGTGCAACTGCATTATATACTCCTCCTCTAAACAAAGATCATCCATATCTTCATCATCACTTGACCATATTGAACATGGTTTCTATAATGTTGGAGTATAATAGGGACAAAAGCAATCACTAATGATGCTAGGATTTTTCAAACTGGTAAAGAATGCTAATAAAATGCACCTACCATATGCTTCTGTGAGCCAGAGTTTATTCCTGAAATCTATGCAAGGCACTAAGTTTTAGTTTGAATGATGATGTCATCTAGCAGAATAGTATTCTGGAGAAATTAATTGAATAGAGTCCTTATTATTGAATTGTTCAAATCCATATGGGCACTCCTCTCACTATAGCATTAATTAAAGCAGGTGACTTTTCCTTCATAAGGATCAGGCTAAATTTATACCTCTCTTAAATAAAGGGAATAAAATTGATATATTAAGAATTCAGGATCTTTGGGTATAAATGATAGCATATTATGTGAATTTATTAATATAATTTTTAGTAAAAAGTAAAAAAGGACACAGTTAAGAGTTACTGCTAAACAATGAGCAGACAGAGTGTTTCCTTCTATAGCCACCAAAAATATATATTAAATATTCTCTGTATAATGTAACTATGCCATTTATGTAGTTTTTATTTTTTTTTATTTCTGGTGTTTAATCCCAATATTTTATAATTAGTGTACATATCCTATTTCAGAAGTCTCAACAATTAAAAGAAAATCACCATAAAGATAAAATTATTATTTAGTACTCAATTTTATTCCATTAGAGGAAAATGTTTTATATATCCATAAGATGAGAAAAATCGGGAAATATGCTCTATATATGCTCTATATATGAGGAAATTGAGCTTTATAACATGCAAACCAAAATTAATATTACACTGTAATGAAGAATAATAAGCAATAATGTGCAAAAGGAGCTGCACCCTGGGAAGACACAGATTCAGGTAGCAACGTGAATTGTGTTCTACCAAGACAAAGGGCAAGCCTCCTTTTATAGTGAAAGTTCCTGTCCAAGTTCCCAATTAGATTCATTTTATGTAAATGAGCTATTCAAATTATGCAGTTCTGATTGGTCAGTGTAGATGCAAATGAAGATATAATTTGTGTAGTTCTGATTGGATGGGACAGATTTTAATTTATTGGTAGAAAGATGAACCAGGGTTTCCCTGCAGTGGTTTACTCAGATGGTGTAAATAAGGGGGACATAATATAGGAAGCTGAGAGTTCAATCTGGTATATGGAGTTCTGAGGTTCTTCCTGGTATATGGAGTTTGGGGAGGATCTCCTGTTGGCAAATGGCTGCTAGGCTATTATGTATAAAATTTAGGCCCTTGGTTGACCATGGGGAGTTCATCTCAGCAGATGAATTTCTTCTCAGGGTCCATAGCAAAAAAAATTATCTTCTCAGGGTCCCTAAACAAATTTGCAATATTTGAGATCATCTGTTTGAAAAATGTTTTTAAATAGTAATAGTCTCTTTCTATGAAAATTTGAATTTACGATTGCTAGGTAAAAAAGTAGTGTTAAAATTACTTAGTAAAGAGCATGATGAGTTCAAAAATATATGAGATCATATAGAGTATATTCTATTGTATAATGATATAATTATGCTATTATTTTATATAAATGTGTTAATGTATATAATGTTTATATACTTAATATCTAATTAATAATGTATATATTTGCATAATATAGTCTTGCATATTGTTCTCTTTTCCTTTGGCTATATTCAGTTTTTAGAATAATATTTTCAAAGTACACGGGGTCTAGACTGAAAGATACACATATTTAAAGTCACTAAAAGAAAAGAGACAGTTTTTGCGTCCATTTTTGTGAAAATCTTTCATTTTGAGAGATTTTCGCTTTATTGAAGATAAAAATGAACTGAGTACCTATTCTCATATTGTAAGAAAAACACAAGGCTCATATAATATAGTATATTGAGAATAGGTGAATTTCATTTTCTGAATTTATGTATATATATTTATATAATATATAGATATACATTTATATCTCTATCTATCTATAATCCACATCTCTGTCTCTCTATTTATCTATCTATCTATCATCTATCATCTGTTTATCTATATTATCTATCTATCATCCATCTATCTATCTATCTATCTATCTATCTATCTATCTATCTATCATCTACCATCATCTATCTATTTAAAGTCTCATTGCCTATGGGTCTCAAAGGCATTATTACTATAAAAAAAATCAGACAGTTTCCTTTTATATTTATTTTAGGATTTATCCCATGAGTCTTCTGTATTATATATCATTGAATGTTAATAATTTATAATTAACCACCAAGGATATACTTCAGGCAAAAAGGTTAGAAAGACTGAAAAGCAGTAGAGACATATGGTATGCACATAAAAATGGGAGTGTAATTTTATGAATTTTCATAATATAGGCTTTTAGTTGAAATATTTCTTGTTTCAGGCAAACACTGAGATGCTTAAGATTAATATAAAAGCTTATATACATTGCCTTGAGTTTAAAGTTAATTATTTAAAAAATTTATTATTTACTTATTTTTTAATTTTTATTTTTCAATTAGAGTTGACATTCAATATTATTTTATATTAGTTTCAGATGTACAGCATTGTGGGTTAGACATTTATAAAATTTACAAAGTGATCTCCCTGATTAGTCTAGGTATTCATCTGTTA
>NW_011920222.1:0-1812 GCF_000151845.1 Pteropus vampyrus
ATGGGGAAAACGAAAAACGGGTTGGAGTCGGTGGTGATTCATCCTAGGACTGTAATTCTGGGCCTGACCTTTGACTGTTTGAAAATCTTTATTGCGAGCTGCCAGTGGAAGCTGTGGCTATTACAGAGCTATTAAGGGTGTGGCGGTTATGCACCCAGAGTCAAAGCTGTCGCTTTACTGCTGTTGGTTTCCTGGATAGATTTGTATTTTCTTCCACTTAAGTGTAAAGGGAAAATGAAGGCTGGAGAGAGCCTAGAATGCTGTGTGGAGGCAGACAGTGGGCGGGCAGCAGAGTCAGGATTCCGGTGTGTTTGGGTCAAGACCAAGGTCAGAAGGAGAAGGCCCCGCCCCCCCGCCGGCCGTGGTGGGTGCAGTCGTGGGTATGACTGGCAGGCCCATTGGGGGTGTTGTCAGCCCGTGGCGGTGTCTGGCAGTGGGGCGTTCGCTTGCCTGAGTGAGGACCTGTGAGTAACCTGGCAGAGAGGCTCCGTGGGGTGGACACGTGGGAGAGTTAGTAATGGCCGGAAGGGGAGAGTTCTCATGATGCCGCTTGTGTACGGTGGGCGGGTGAGATGCTTTGTGTATCACGGGGGCAAGGCTTCCGGGGCGGTCTCATGCTCGGGGTGTCCCTAAGGAGAGGGTCGGGAGGGTGCCTTTGGTCTGCCTGCCCTCTGTGGATGCTTCCATTCAGCAGGCAGTTGGTGAGTGGAAACTGGGTGCCGCCGAGTGAGGCATGAAAGGACCGGAAGTGAGTGTCACATGGCTCTGCCCCGTAGCCCTGCGGGAGAGATCGGCGAGCACAGAATGGTCGTGTACCCCGAGATGAGCGCTCTCAGAGGGACAGCTATGCACAGAGCAAAACTCGGCTCTTATGGGTGGAGGGAGGTGACGACAAACAGGAGGAAATCGGAGGAGAGGTTTTCTCCCCATCATGGCCGCTTTCAGATTTCCCGGTACGGAGTACGTCTCTCTCGGCTGGAAGCAAACCCAATACCATCCGCCTTAAGCGAAGATGAGAACTAGCTCACATGTGCCCGAAGTGTGTGCACACAGAGTGGCCGCAGACCGGGCTGGCCCCGGGGACCCACCCTGTGTCCACGGGGAGACCCCCCGCCTCGCTTCGTCCTCAGTTCACGTCCTAGAGGGACCGAGAGAACTTCTCCCAGCCACTGTGGCCAGAGCCCCAGGACTGACTCGGGAAGTGTCTGATGGGGCCACACGCCTTGGCCTGGAGATGGGAGTGGCGTCCCCCCCCCCCCGCCCCCAGCACGTGGATTAGGGTGAGCGCGCTGGCTTCCCCAGGGACAGCAGGGTGCTGCCACCTGCAGGCGGGGTAGGGGTGCTGGTCAGCCAGCAGGAGCCGTCCTGTCCTGTCTTAGTCCCGCTGAGGAAGGCGTTTCGTTTCTTGAAAACGCTTGGGGAAGAGAATCCAGCGGACACAGTGGTTTGGGGGGTCGATGCCTGAGTCGGGGTGGGGGAGGGCGTGCACAGGATGAGAAGCCTGACACGGTCTGTCAGGTCGTGAGGTAGGAGTGTTGTGAGGAGGGCATCTGAGGGACCACCGAGGAGGGCTGTCACCCAGGGGGCCTCTGGAAGCCAGCGTCCCCAGCCGTTGGTTCCCGCTGGGGTGCAGCGCTCCCTGGAGGCTGGAGAGGCCTTCCCGGGCGAGTCGCCCTTAGATGAGCTGCAGTCACAGATTCAGACGCCTAACGGGGCCAGGCTAGTGGAGTCAGCAGGGCCGTGAGCCAGTGGGGGCCCGTGGGAATTAAGCCTGGAGTCTGGACTGTGATGGAAATGAGGGGCGTCTGGTGC
>NW_011920223.1:0-1594 GCF_000151845.1 Pteropus vampyrus
ATGCTTTCCTGCAGAGCACCCAGAAACAGTGCCAGGCACACGGCTCGCAATGCCAGATGCTGATCCTCAGCTTCCAGAGGGCCCCCACGTCCGGGCTGTGCCCCCACGCCCTGGCCTGTGTCCTCGTCACCGTGGCCTGTGTCCCCGTCTCCCTGAGCCCGTGTACCCTGTCGCCCTAGCCCGTGTCCCCGTCACCCTAGCCTGTGGCGGCTAGCTTCCATGGCCGTCCTGCAGCTCCGCGAGCTGAGCTGTGTAGCTTACTCGTGCTAGCTCAAGCGAGAGGCGCCTGGCCAGTGTTTGTCCAGTGATGAACTGAATGACAAGGCTGGTGGCTGACTGCACGCGGCAGCCGCCTGTGGTTGAATTCGGTGCTGGCTGCGTGGCCGCGCTCACTCATTCTGAAAATCCTTTTGAGCGAAAGCCTCGTTAAAGAGCCGGTGTCCATTTTGAGTCATCCGTGGTGCCCTTTCATCCATCCAGCTGTGGTGTCGGGACCCTGGTTCATTCCTTTGACCTTTAGAAAAGGGCAGGGAAGGTCGTGGGGGCTCCACCGGGAACCCCTCCATCGTCCCGCAGAAGCAGCCTCGCCCCGGTTGTCCAGGTGAGCGTTTTTCCCTTCCTTCTGTGCTCCACGCCAGCCGTGGGGCCTGCTGGGCTACATCTGCCAAGGGCGTTTTCTGCAGAAATCAGGAGCATCCACGCTTAGCCGGCTTCTCGGCGCCAGGTGCTTTTTAAAGCTGTGTAGTACTTATCATCGTGTAGAGAGAGACGATCCTGCGTTTGCGAAGCACAGTTTTGAAGGTTTCAGAATATCCTCTCTTTTGCTGTTTTGTTACTGTCTTTGAAAAGTTGCGTGAGGTTGTCGATGCAAATGTAAGTCAGGTGAGGTGCGCAAAGGTCAAGGGGGTTATTTTGAGACCCCGGGGTTCGTTTGTGGTAGAGCTAGAACCAGCATCCAGCATGGAAACTGACAGAGGCTCAGCCTTGAAATTGCCCTCATTCCGAGGGTCCGAAGATTGCGTGTGTAATTTACTCAGTGAGCGTCTACCTCAGTTTCTACATCCATGACGTGGGGGTAATAAAAAGGCCCCGTACAGGTACATGCAATGGGATAATGTATGCTTAAAATGCTTTCACAAAAGAGTGTACTCGTGCAAAGTATTACTTAAAAGACTTAAATTCGCTGTCCTGGGTCATGACCTATGAATTCCAGTTTTTACGATTTATCCATCTTTTGACCAGAGAGAGCTCTTTATAACTTTTTCCAACTTTTCAAAGTGTTTTTTAAGTTGACGGTTCATAGCCAATGATTGTGCCGCGCTGTTTCTGTTAAACAGCACATGTCATCGACAGGAGCGACTGGGTTGTGCGTCTGTGTTCTAGGCTGTCCCCTGGGTAGCAGCAGGGGCCTCCCAACCGTGTCCTGCACTCGGCGACTGGAATTGTCCCCTAGAGCTCAGATCTGAGTTTTAGGTCTGCTAACCGTCGGTGGCCCTCCATGTCCTCCAGCTCATTGGTGGCAAACCTTCCTTTTCAGCCAGGTGTCCTCACCCCAGGTCTGTGGCCTGTGCTGGCCATTAGCCCGCTGGCTGCT
>NW_011920224.1:0-2423 GCF_000151845.1 Pteropus vampyrus
GCATATGGTGAGTGCGTGCGCGGGGGAGCAGCCTCAAGCCCACGTCCACACTGACCCTGATGGCTCGGTCCCCCGTCCCTGCCACTGACCAGACGAGAGGAGGGACCCTGGTGGGCTGCAGAGTGGGGGCCCAGAGCGTGGTTGGCGGTCTGGGACAGGGCCTGCCCCCAGTACACTCGGGGGGCCCAGTGCCGTCTGTGGCTCAGGGCTGGGCTGGGTGGGGGGTTGGGGGGGTTCACCGTGGCCTGTCCTGCCTGGTCGTGAAGCAGTCCGTGGGAGCTGGGGAGGCAGAAGCGGAGGGCCCGGCCATGTGCTGCACCCTTGCCACCGGGCTGGGCCAGGGACGCGACGTGTCGGCCCTTCGGGGCATCGCTGACGGGCTGTTCCGCACCAGCACCCAGGCCTCCACCCAGGCGTGCCACCACCCGGCCGCACGAGCGAGCCTGGACGGGCACATGCGGCACGGTGGCTCACCTGGGTCCCGCTGCAGAGTGAGCGGGAAAGACGCTGATGCCGTCACCCAGTGCTGCTGGAGCGTGGGACCATGGGGTCCCCACACAGGCTGGGGTGGGGGGATTGGCGCATCTTTCTAGGGGTCCCTATCACTGGCTGCCAAAGACCGGAAAGGCACACAGACCCTCGGGCCCCCTCGGTCCATGCTAGCCTAGGAAAGAGACCAGCCAGGAAGGCTGTCACCAGGGCTGAGGGACACTCACGCGGGAGCCTGGCTGTCCGCAGTGGGGAGCTGCCTCGATTATGACATCAGTGCATGGAACCCCACGAGACGGGGGGTGGGGGTCCGCGCTGGGCAGCCGACAGGCTCCGATGCGGTGGCGGGGAGCCGGGGGACGTTGCCAAGCACGATATAAAAACAGCCCTTTTCTGAAGTACCTGCCGGGGAGGCCCCGGCCTGCGGGCTGAGTGGGCGGCTCTGCCCGACCCCGCAGGGCGCTTCACGTGGGAGCCCAGCAGTCGGCGTTTGCGTCATGCGCATCGGGACGTGTGTTGCGATGTGTCGTGACAGGTGATTTAAAAAGCCGGCGGTGTCTCAGAAGCTACGTCGTGACGTCTGTGCAGTCACTTAGTAACGCCCCGTCTCTCTGCAGGATTCTGTCATGCCTTCCCAAGAACCTGCAGTAGGTGACAAGGACGACGACGTGGACCTTCCTTCTGAGGAGACCGGTGGAAGTAAGCCTGCTCCCGTCCCCTCGCGACCACCAGCCCTCTCTAGACCCCGCCTGCCACGTCAGCGAGCACGGCCACCTCGCAGCGAGGCTGGGGACAGGCCCCTCATCCCCGGGCAGAGCTGGGTGGGGCGGGCGGCCTTCCCGGGGCCCCGTCTCCGCGAGCTGCTGTCCCGGGTGTCAGGGGCGGGGTCTGCGCTCTGCACCGGCTCTGGGAGCAGCACTCAGTGTCCCGGCCACGTGCCGGCCCCCCCTGCAAATCAGCTGTGCAAAGGGCGCCTGCTGCGTGGTTCTTGGAGTTTCGTGGGATTTTTTTTTTTTTTTTTTTTTGTGAGTAGGGACTTTTAATGCTAAGAAGAAGCATTTGGAGAGAGATTTCGATACCAATTTTGATGAGGGCCCAGCTCTAAGCCTCCAAAGTCTGGGGTATTGCAAGGGTGTGTGACAGCCCTAACCCTCACTCGATGAATGCGAGTCCCATTCCTGGGGGCCCTTGAAGGGCGAGACGTGGCCCATGGCACATAAAGCACTTAGCACCTCACACAGAGAAGACTCTTAGCGAACAGTGACCCACCCGTACACATACCTATGCACACGCCCCCCCATCATCCACCCACCCACCCACACGCCCACTACACGCTCACCCACCACCCAGCGCCCACCCACCCACACGCCTGCTCTAAGAACAAAAACTAGAAAACCAGACACCAAAATCCTGTGTGACTAATTCCCTCCGGGTGAGTCACTGGGGAGACTTATCACGAATGCGGGTCCCTGAGCCCCGCTCCCGGTGCTCGGCGTCGGCAGGTCCGGGCGGGGCCCAGGAGGCCGCGTGCTCCGGAGACTCAGTCGGGCAGAGCGGCCGCTCCGTGCTTGGCCCTGGGCCCCGCGGCCTGGCCAGGCCCCTGCGCGTCGCGGGCGGTGAGGGCCTCTGTGGCCCCCTCGGGACACGTCGCGGGCGACGCCTAACGGCCCCCTCTCCCTCTCTCACTAGTCACTTACATCCCTTCCACCCGGAAGCGCGACAGCATCAAAGATGACGCCGAGGTGAGTGTGCAGAGCGGCCCGTGCGAGCGCCCAGGGCGCGTTGCAGAAGTTCGCGAGCTCCTTCCGGGGCCAGCGTGGGACGTGAGCCGGGCGTCTATACAGTGGGTTGTCGCTTGGAAATGGGGCGCGGTCTAGCGGGTTGCTCTGCTGGTGCACACTGGACATGCGTGGGGGGGGCGGGGGGGTCTACGA
>NW_011920225.1:0-4301 GCF_000151845.1 Pteropus vampyrus
TAAATAACGTTTATCACGGAGCGAGATATTCAGATAATGTTGCAAAATCAGCTAATGTGTCAACAGGAACTAGAGACCTCGTTTACTATTGAACATGATCAGATTGTGAATTTTCATTGCTTCCTGACCTCCATGGTGACAGCACCACTGATGGACTAAATACATGTGTGTTTATACGCATGAAATAAAAGATAAATATGACAGCCATTTTGCAATAGTCACTTAAATATGGGACACTGAAGAATTTTTCTGGAAGTACCGTAGTGAGCATTATTTCCACAGTACCTTCATCTTGCTTGTCGATCAAGTGTGCCGTGTCTTGTGGTGGGAAACGAACTCTTTCAGCCCACTTCACGCTGCCCCTCCGATAAATATAAAGAACAGGCTCTGTTCTTCTTTCTTCCTCTACCTTAATGCGGCCTGGGAAATGCATGACAACATATACAACTATAGACATCTTGCTGGCAGAAGACCACAGGGAAATTAGAAATAATTTCTGCACTGCTACCCAGATGACCCTCCTGAAGCCAAGTTAGGCCGAGGGAGATCGTGCAGTTTGGTGTGCACATGAAACATCCACCAGACAGATTTTGTGGATGAATACCTTAATTTAGTCGACACATTATAGAAACACAGCAAAGCACAGTAAACACGTCAGGTCTCCTGGATTCCAAACTCATTTAGAAGCTGCTTGTTCTGATGTTATCGCCCTAATTCTTAACTTCCTTGGGAAAGAGCCTAAGCAGTGTCCCCAACTGTGACAAATGTTTACAGTGCTACGTGAAGCCTCAGCCTTGTAGAATCCTAGAGCTAATCAGAAGCTTGTGGACCCTACAAGTGCCTTTCACACCAATGAGTATGACAAAGTAAGCTGTTAGATCCAAATATAGCTGCCCTGGACTGCGTGACCACTGGGGCCTCCCATTCATGATGGGCTGTGTGTGGGAGGTGGTTGGTGCTTCCAGGGATGGCCACAGATTCTGAAACTCCTTGCTCTGTGGCTAATGACCCTGTGGCAGAGTGGTGAGTACAGGACAGTGGTCAAAATCATCAACATAGGGACCCACACCTGAGTCACAATATGCCTCTTTGACGGAGAAGGTAAAAGTTTGGACAATTCCTCACCACAGGACTTCCATCTGAGGAGATGGATTATTAACAAACGTCCAGGTACAGTCGGGGAGCGGAAAGAAGGAGTTAATAATGTAAAGTGTACAGTAGTGAGGAGGTTTCTTTAGAAGATGAAAGCATGTCTTGTGTTGTGTGAGTGGGTCAATCTCCTGAGAAAACACAATCTCATGCAGACTCACATTCACAATCACAACACAGAAACACATAAAAACCCCAAATGTCTGAAACACCCAAACTTCACACCTACGTCTTATCCTCGCTTCTGAGGAGTAAACAACTGACCAGAGAACTTTCCTGTGTGATCACTTTCTGTCATTACACCCCTAACCCTATCCCCGGGGCAGGATTCCAGAATCACGGGGGCTTCCACACCAAATCGGCAGGAATGGCCCACCTTCTTCAGCACCTAGCTTTCTCGTCAGTGACTGAGTGATTAAACAATACGTACGTTTTTCACTGGGTCTGTCGTACGCCTGTCATGGGAGAAAAGAAAACACTGTGAGGATCATATACCCCTGGACACTATTCGCACAGGCCTTCTATTCTCTTGAGGACTCGAGGATACCAGATGGGAAACAGTGCCTGAGTTAACTACCACAAGGGAAAATGTACAGAACATTTGTGGGGAAGCTTGAGGCACTTCATAAAAGCTGTCTCAAGCCCCTTTGATTTGGCAATTACAAAACTCTTTTTACTCGGAGGAAACTGCTCTGTAGAGGACACTGCTTATGACCCTACAGTGTGTAAGTAATGCTGGCCTGTTTGAATGCCCTCTTGAATCAGCTTTCCGGAGGTGGTAGACTCTCATTCGACATTCTCCTAACTAGTACACTGTGTCCATCATCTAGCAGGTACAAGCTCACATTTTCAGATCATCATTTTATTGAAAAAGAAGTAAAGTAATATTTCCATTTCTGAGGGTGGAAGGCCTTTTTACCTTGAGAGCAGATGGGATCTCCGCACTGGACGGCAATCTAGGAAGTGGCTGCACCCCGGTGGTAGCGGGAGCTAGAGGGACACAGAGTCACAATCAGTTATTGGTGATGCTGCTCAAGACTGTCTCAAAGAGCTCTGCTCAATTTCGTTGTGGGGCTAGAGAATGTGGAAGTGGGTGGTGAACAGTATGGACTGAGCGTCTTCTGGGACATTCTCATTGGTGGATGAAGAAGGCCAAGGAAAGAACCAGGCAAGAAAGAGAAATAGAGCCTTTGAAGGTCTAGTTCAAGGAAATCTAATACATCAAATAGCATCTAAATTGCATGCTATGTTTCAATGACAGGGTTCTGATTATCCTGCCCTTCTTAAAGCCTGGCCAAATTTCCACTTCCTCTAATGTACAAGACCATTTCAGCATCCATGTATTCATACATGACGCTAGTGTCTTCAGCATAAAAAATATTTGATATTTTACTTTTATTATGATGAACTTTACATCATATTTATGCTGCTTTTAATCATTTGTGACCTAATCCGTGAGTAGCATTGATTACGTTCACAGTGCTGTGGACCCATCACTGCTGTCTAGACCCAAAACATTTCCAGGAATAAATCACTCTGCCTTGACCCTCTTTCCAAACCTTGTGATCTCCTCTTTTCTGTTTCTAGGAATTGGGTTTTTTCAGAAACCTCGTATCAGTGGAATCATAAATTATTTTTCTCTGTAGACCTGATGTCAACACACCCAACATTTTTGCAGTGACAATCTATATTGTACCCTATTTAAAATCTAACACATGTGTTTTGTCTGAATAGTATCCCACTAGGTACACAAACCACATTTGATCCGTTCAATATTTGAAGAAATTAGGGGTTCTTGCCACCATCTGACTATTGTGAATCACGCCATTATGCACATTGGTGTATGTATGAGACACTACTTGTGAAATATGATAAAATGGTCCTGTCAAAACTCACAGAATGTCAGAGCTCAGAGAGTAAGTTTTTATAGACTGTATTGACTTTTACTTAATAAACATGTATTGATATCTTTTCATTCATTTTCTCAAATGTATCGTAATAATGTCGGATATTCCTAATAGGAGAAACGTGAACTAGAATATAGGACTTTTGTGTATTATCTAGTTAACTTACGTGTTAATTGAAACCTGTTCTAAATAATATCTATCAGGGAGGGAGTTTTCAGATAATGTTGCAAAATCAGCTAATGTGTGAACATGAACTAGAGACCTCTGCATCCTGACCTCCATGGAGACTGTACCACTGATGGACTGAATACATGTGTGTTTGTACCCATGAAATAAAGGTTAAATATGACAGCCATTTTGCCATAACCACTTAAATATGGGACACTGAAGAATTTCTCTGGAAGTACCTTAGTGAGCACTATTTCCACAGTACCTTCATCTTCCTGGTCGATAAAGTGTTCCGTGACTCGCGTTGGGAAACGGACTCTTTGAGCATGCTTCACGCTGCCCCTCGGATAAATATGAGGAACATGTTCTATTCTTGATTCCTCTTCCATACAGCGGCCTGTGAAATGCATGAGAATACAGAGAACTCTACATATCTTGCTGGCAGAAGACAACAGGGAAATTTGGAATGATTTCTCCACAGCTAAGCAGATGACCCTCCTGTAGCCAAATTAGACTGAAGGAGATCATGCATTTTGGTGTGGACAACAAATGTCTGCCAGATAGATTTTGTGGGCGACTACCTTAATTTAGTTGAGCCATTCTAGACACACGGCAAAGCACAGTGACTGCTTCTGGTCTCTGAGATGTCAAACTCATTTAGAAGCTGCTTGTTGTGATGTTATCGCCCTGATTCTTAACTTCTTTGGGACAGAGACTGAGGAGTGACTCCAGCTCTGACCGATGTTTACAGTGCTATGTGGAGCCTTTACCTTGTAGAATCTTAGAGCGAACCAAAAGCTTGTGGACCATGCAGGTGCCTTTCACACCAATGACTACGGCAAAGTCGGCTGTTAGATCCAACTATGGCTGCCCTAGACTGCGCGACCACTGGGGCCTCCCATTCATGATGGGCTGTATGCGATTCCAGGCATTGCCACAGATTCTGAACTCCCTTACTCTGTGACTAATGACCCTGTGACAGAGTGGTGAGTACAGGACAGTGGTCAAGAGATAAACTTAAGGACTCACACCTGAGTCACATTATGCCTCTTTCACGAGAAGTCAAAGATTTCAGCC
>NW_011920226.1:0-5742 GCF_000151845.1 Pteropus vampyrus
GGAATCATAAACTATTGTTTTTCTCGGTAGGCCTGATGTCAACACTGCTCAAACTCATTTAGAAGCTGCTTGTTGTGATGTTATCGCCCTGATTCTTAACTTCTTTGGGACAGAGGCTAAGGAGCGACTCCAGCTCTGAGAGATGTTTACAGTGCTATGTGGAGCCTCAACCTTGTAGAATCTTAGAGCGAACCAAAAGCTTGTGGACCCTAAGGTGTCTTTGCAGTGACAATCTATATTGTACCCTATTTAAAATCTAACACATGTGTTTTGCCTGAATAGTATCCCACTAGGTACACAAACCACATTTGATCCATTCAATACTTGAAGAAATTAGGGTTCTTGCCACCATCTGACTATTGTGAATCATGCCATTATGCACATTGGTGTATGTATGAGACACTACTGTGAAATATGATAAAATGGTCCTGTCAAAACTCACAGAATGTCAGAGCTCAGAGAGTAAGTTTTTATAGACTGTATTGACTTTTACTTAATAAACATGTATTGATATCTTTTCATTCATTTTCTCAAATGTATCGTAATAATGTCGGATATTCCTAATAGGAGAAACGTGAACTAGAATATAGGACTTTTGTGTATTATCTAGTTAACTTACGTGTTAATTGAAACCTGTTCTAAATAACATCTATCAGGGAGGGAGTTTTCAGATAATGTTGCAAAATCAGCTAACGTGTGAACATGAACTAGAGATCTCGTTTACTATTGAACATGAGCCAGATTTGAATTGTCTGTGCATCCTGACCTCCATGGAGACTGCACCAGTGATGGACTGAATACACGTGTGTTTGTACCGATGAAATAAAAGATAAATATGACAGCCATTTTGCCATAGCCACTTAAATATGGGACACTGAAGAATTTCTCTGGAAGTATCTTAGTGAGAACTATTTCCACAGTATCTTCATCTCGCTCGTCGATAAAGGATGCCGTGTATTGCGGTGAGAAACGGACTCTTTGAGCCCAATTCTCGCTTCCCCTCTGATAAATATAAGGACCATACTCTGCTACACTTGCTTCTTCTTCCTGACTGTGTCCTGGGAAATGCATGACAATAAAGAGAACTGTAGACATCTGGCTTGCAGAAGGCAACAGGGAAATTAGGAATGATTTCTCCACATCTACCCAGATGACCCTTCTGAAGCCAACTTAGACTGAAGGAGATCGTGCATTTTGGTGTGCACATAAAACGTCCACCAGATAGATTTTGTGGGCGACTACCTTAACTTAGTTGAGCCATTCTAGAGACACGGCAAAGCACAGTGACTGCTTCTGGTCTCTGAGATGTCAAACTCATTTAGAAGCTGCTTGTTGTGATGTTATCGCCCTGATTCTTAGCTTCTTTGGGACAGAGGCTAAGGAGCGACTCCAGCTCTGACAGATGTTTACAGTGCTATGTGGAGCCTCAACCTTGTAGAATCTTAGAGCGAACCAAAAGCTTGTGGACCCTAAGGTGTCTTTCACTCCAATGACTATGGCAAAGTCGGCTGTTAGATCCAACTATGGCTGCCCCAGACTGCGCGACCACTGGGGCCTCCCATTCATGATGGGCTGTATGCGATTCCAGGCATTGCCACAGATTCTGAAACTCCCTTGCTCTGTGACTAATGACCCTGTGACAGAGTGGTGAGTACAGGACAGTGGTCAAGAGCATCAACTTAAGGACTCACACCTAAGTCACATTATGCCTCTTTCACGAAGAAGGTCAAAGGTTTCGGCCATTCTTCACTGCACGAATTCCATCTGAGGAGATGGATTAGTAACAAACGTCCAGATACAGTCGGGGAGCGGAAAGAAGGAGTTAATAATGTAAAGTATACAGTAGTGAGGAGGTTTCTTTAGAAGATGAAAGCATGTCTTGTGTTGTGTGAGTGGGTCAATCTCCTGAGAAAACACAGTCTCACGCAGACTCACATTCACTCACTATCACACCACACAAACACATAAAAACCCCAAATGTCTAAAACACCCGTACTTCACACCTACATATTATCCTCGCTTCTGAGGACTAAACAACTGACCAGAGAACTTTCCTGTGTGACCACTTTCTGTCATTACACCCCTAACCCTCATTGCTGGGGCAGGATTGCAGAATCACAGGGGCTTCCACACCAAATCGGCAGGAATGGCCCATCTTCTTAAGCACCTAACTTTCTCGTCAGTGAGTGAGTGATTAAACAATATGTACCTTTTATACCGGGTCTGTCGTACGCCTGTCATGAGAGAAAGGAAAACACTGTGAGGATCACATACCCCTGGACACTATTTGCTCAGCCCTTCTGTTCTCTTGATGATTCGAGGATACCAGATGGGAAACATTGCCTGAGTCAACGACCACAAGAGAAAATGTACAGAACTCCTGTGGGAAATCTTAAGCTCTTCATAGAAGCTATCTCAAGCCCCTTTGATTTGGCAATTACAACATTCTTTTTTCTCGCAGGAAACTATTCTATAGAGGACACTGCTTATGACCCTACAGTCTGTAAGTAATGCTTCCCTTTTCGAATACCCTCTTGAATCAGCTTTCAGGTGGTCATAGACTGACTCTCTTTTGTCATTTGCCCACCGAGTACCTTGTCTCTATTATCTAGCAGGTACATGTTCACATTTTCAGATTGTCATTTTATTGAAAAAGAAGTAAGCAACATTTCCATTTCTGAGGGTGGAAGGCCTTCTTACCATGAAAGCAGATGGGACCTCCACATTGGATAGAAATCGAAAACGCTTCTGCGCCCTGGTGGTAGAGGGACCTAGGGAAAGACAGAGTCACGATCAGTTATTGGTGATGCTGCTCAGGACTGTCTCAGAGAGCTCTGCTCAATTTCATTGTGGAGCTAGAGAATGTGGAAGTGGGTGGTGAACTGTTTGGACTGAGTGTCTTCTGGGACATTCTCATTGGTGGATGGAATAAGGCCAAGGAAAGAATCAGGCAAGAAAGGGAAATAGAGCCTTTGATGGTCTAGCTCAAGGGAATCTAATCCATCAAACAGCATCTAAATTGCATGCTATGATTCAATGACAGGGTTCTGATTCCTCCTGCCCTTCTTAAAGCCTGGCCAAATTTCCACTTCCTCTAATGTACAAGACCATTTCAGCATCCATGCATTCATACATGACGCTAGTGTCTTCGGCATAAATAATATTGGATATATTACTTTTATTGTGATGAACGTTACATCATATTTATGCTACCTTTAATCATTTGTGACTACATCGGTGAGTAGCATTGATTACGTTCACAGTGCTGTGGACCCATCACTGCTGTCTAGACCCAAAACATTTCCAGGAATTAATCACTCTGCCTTGACCCTCTTTCCAAACCTTGTAATCTCCTCTTTTCTGTTTCTAGGAATTGGGTTTTTTCAGAAACCTCGTATCAGTGGAATCATAAACTATTGTTTTTCTCGGTAGGCCTGATGTCAACACGCCAAACTCATTTAGAAGCTGCTTGTTGTGATGTTATCGCCCTGATTCTTAACTTCTTTGGGACAGAGGCTAAGGAGCGACTCCAGCTCTGAGAGATGTTTACAGTGCTATGTGGAGCCTTTACCTTGTAGAATCTTAGAGCGAACCAAAAGCTTGTGGACCCTAAGGTGTCTTTGCAGTGACAATCTATATTGTACCCTATTTAAAATCTAACACATGTGTTTTGCCTGAATAGTATCCCACTAGGTACACAAACCACATTTGATCCATTCAATACTTGAAGAAATTAGGGGTTCTTGCCACCATCTGACTATTGTGAATCACGCCATTATGCACATTGGTGTATGTATGAGACACTACTGTGAAATATGATAAAATGGTCCTGTCAAAACTCACAGAATGTCAGAGCTCAGAGAGTAAGTTTTTATAGACTGTATTGACTTTTACTTAATAAACATGTATTGATATCTTTTCATTCATTTTCTCAAATGTATCGTAATAATGTCGGATATTCCTAATAGGAGAAACGTGAACTAGAATATAGGACTTTTGTGTATTACCTAGTTAACTTACGTGTTAATTGAAACCTGTTCTAAATAACATCTATCAGGGAGGGAGTTTTCAGATAATGTTGCAAAATCAGCTAACGTGTGAACATGAACTAGAGATCTCGTTTACTATTGAACATGAGCCAGATTTGAATTGTCTGTGCATCCTGACCTCCATGGAGACTGCACCACTGATGGACTGAATACACGTGTGTTTGTACCGATGAAATAAAAGATAAATATGACAGCCATTTTGCCATAGCCACTTAAATATGGGACACTGAAGAATTTCTCTGGAAGTATCTTAGTGAGAACTATTTCCACAGTATCTTCATCTCGCTCGTCGATAAAGGATGCCGTGTATTGCGGTGAGAAACGGACTCTTTGAGCAGAATTCTCGCTTCCCCTCTGATAAATATAAGGACCATACTCTGCTACACTTGCTTCTTCTTCCTGACTGTGTCCTGGGAAATGCATGACAATAAAGAGAACTGTAGACATCTGGCTTGCAGAAGGCAACAGGGAAATTAGGAATGATTTCTCCACATCTACCCAGATGACCCTTCTGAAGCCAACTTAGACTGAAGGAGATCGTGCATTTTGGTGTGCACATAAAACGTCCACCAGATAGATTTTGTGGGCGACTACCTTAACTTAGTTGAGCCATTCTAGAGACACGGCAAAGCACAGTGACTGCTTCTGGTCTCTGAGATGTCAAACTCATTTAGAAGCTGCTTGTTGTGATGTTATCGCCCTGATTCTTAACTTCTTTGGGACAGAGGCTAAGAGCGACTCCAGCTCTGACAGATGTTTACAGTGCTATGTGGAGCCTCAACCTTGTAGAATCTTAGAGCGAACCAAAAGCTTGTGGACCCTAAGGTGTCTTTCACTCCAATGACTATGGCAAAGTCGGCTGTTAGATCCAACTATGGCTGCCCCAGACTGCGCGACCACTGGGGCCTCCCATTCATGATGGGCTGTGTGTGGGAGCCGGTTGGCGCTTCCAGGCATTGCCACAGATTCTGAAACTCCCTTGCTCTGTGGCTGATGACCCTGTGACAGAGTGGTGAGTACAGGACAGTGGGTCAACTTAAGGACCCACACCTGAGTCACATTATGCCTCTTTCACGAAGAAGGTCAAAGATTTCAGCCATTCTTCACTGCACGACTTCCATCTGAGGAGATGGATTAGTAACAAACGTCCAGATACAGTCGGGGAGCGGAAAGAAGGAGTTAATAATGTAAAGTGTATAGTAGTGAGGAGGTTTCTTTAGAAGATGAAAGCATGTCTTGTGTTGTGTGAGTGGGTCAATCTCCTGAGAAAACACAATCTCATGCAGACTCACATTCACAATCACAACACAGAAACGCATAAAAACCCCAAATGTCTGAAACACCCAAACTTCACACCTACGTCTTATCCTCGCTTCTGAGGAGTAAACCACTGACCAGAGAACTTTCCTGTGTGACCACTTTCTGTCATTACACCCCTAACCCTCATCCCCGGGGCAGGATTCCAGAATCACGGGGGCTTCCACACCAAATCGGCAGGAATGGCCCACCTTCTTCAGCACCTAGCTTTCTCGTCAGTGACTGAGTGATTAAACAATACGTACGTTTTTCACTGGGTCTGTCGTACGCCTGTCATGGGAGAAAAGAAAACACTGTGAGGATCATATACCCCTGGACACTATTCGCACAGGCATTCTGTTCTCTTGATGACTCGAGGATACCAGATGGGAAATAG
>NW_011920227.1:0-1407 GCF_000151845.1 Pteropus vampyrus
AAGGGTTCCCAGGCGCATTCACCCCTGGTCCTCCGGGGTCCGTGTAATACAGCAGTCCTGGCTGCTGGGCTCTGAAAGACAGACAGCAGGCGTGAGCAGAGCGGAAAAGACCACCACCCAGCACCGCAGAGCACTGCCGGGGGCCGCGTGGAGCCCACCGCCCAGCACTCAGCCTGCCGACAGATGGCCACGTGGAAACCACCGCCCAGCACTCAGCCTGCCGACAGATGGCCACATGGAGACCACCGCCCAGCACTCAGCCTGCCGACAGGTGGCCGCGTGGAGCCCACCGCCCAGCACTCAGCCTGCCGACAGATGGCCACGTGGAAACCACCGCCCAGCACTCAGCCTGCCGACAGATGGCCACGTGGAGACCACCGCCCAGCACTCAGCCTGCCGACAGGTGGCCGCGTGGAGACCACCGCCCAGAACAGCCTGCCGACAGGTGGCCACGTGGAGACCACTGCCCAGCACAGCCTGCCGACAGGTGGCCACGTGGAGACCACCGCCCAGCACTCAGTCTGCTGACAGATGGCCATGTGGCGACCACTGCCCAGCACTCAGCCTGCTGACAGATGGCCACATGGAAACCACCGCCCAGCACTCAGCCTGCTGACAGATGGCCACATGGAAACCACCGCCCAGCACTCAGCCTGCCGACAGGTGGCCGCATGGAGACCACCGCCCAGCACAGCCTGCTGACAGTGGCCGTGGCAAAGCGCCCAGACATGGCGGACGCCTGGGATGAGAGCAGGTCCCTGGCCTCCTGGGGCTCTAATCTTTTTGGGGTGCAGACGACTGGAGGACACACAAACTCACGGGGTGGCTTTGTGACAGAAAGGACGTGAACAGGATTGGGGTGCCGGGGGGCGGGGGCCAGGGCCTCGCTAACCGAACCCTGCGTGATACACTAGCACGGCTCTGCCGAGGGCTGGGGCAGCACATGCTGGGACACGGCCGAGGGCCAGGTGCGCTTGCGGACCACGGAGCCTGGGGCACCGCCGCGGGACACTAGTGTGGGAAGAGCCGCTCTCCTGTTGGCCAGAATCTCCCCCCGTCATTTCGGGCGTCTCCACTCCCACCTAACCTTCTATCAGGGAGGGGACTACCTGTCATTCAGGTGAGAGCACGTTCAGACAGGGAGACGACCCTGGGATGACACCAGCAAGGCGGGGTGGTCAGTACGGAATCTCAGGTCGCCCGACACCGAGGGAGGGCTGCCCTTCCGCAAGGCCAAGGCCACAGGACACAGTGACTCCGCCCCGCCTCCCGGGGTGCAGGAGATGGGTCCGGAGAGCACAGAGGTGACGGGGAGCACGCTGGTCACATGCCCCACATGGAGCCCTAACTGTCATTAAATGGGTAGAACTACCTGGGCTGCCGTTGCGATCTGCTGACTCTGGCGTG
>NW_011920228.1:0-1652 GCF_000151845.1 Pteropus vampyrus
TCATTCCCTGATGCCTAGCATACTTAAAGAACATCTGTAGATTTCTTCCTCTCTATATAAAGCAGTCCACTGTGCCTACCATCGAGCAACACATTTTGAAAAACAAAATGAGCCTTCGCGTCATTCCAAATTGAAGGCAAGATCCTAGAACTGTGGTCAAGTAAGAAGCAGGGCGAGGCGGATATGAATTATATAGGCCCGGATATGAGGCAGAACGCAGTTGTGTCACTGAGGGAAACAGGGAAAGTCTAGCAATCAGAAAAAAAAAAAAAGAAGAAGAAGAAGAGGAAATCTAAGGAAGCAAACAATTAAGCCGAGCGGGAAGCCCAGCGGAGGCTGAAAAATAGAGGTCTCGGTGGGAGGGTCGAGGACAGTGGGGTGGGCGTAAGGAGGCCCAGGGACAAAAGCAGACGCCAGGCAGGGACGATGGTTTGAGTCATGGCTCTGGGACTCCTTGAGCAGAGCAGGAGATCGAAACAGGACTTGAGGCCCACGTGAGCCAGACGGTACCAGGCAGAAAACCAAGACTCAAGCTGGGTCAGAGAATGGAAGGTAGCGGCTTTTCCTAGCGTACAAGGCCAAAGCCACTTACAGGGACCTCGGAGTGAAGACAGATTAATATCAATGCCGTCCCGATGGCTTCGGAGTTTTCTAAGGGCAAGGCTGGTTCAGAAGCCCCCACGGCTGAGCCCACATGTGAGGACTGCGTGGCCCCAGATGACTGGAGTGACGCTGGCAGACAGGACCAAGGCCAGCATTTGATAGACATCCCCCCAGCGGTGAGGGGTTTGTACAGCACCGTCTATGACAAGTATCCAAAATAACAACCAGAGAATCAGCAGCTACGATACTGGCACAGCTTGACTTACTCCCATATTTTTTCACAGGAGCTCAAAGAGCATTAAAAAAAAACATCGGAAGAAAATGTAACTTTGGGTGGTGAACACACAATGCAAGATACGTATTGACGTATTATTGATGTACACTTGAAACCTACTTGATTTTATTAACTAATGTCACTCCAATCATTCTAATTAAAAAATAAATAAAAAATAAAATAAAACGTGCACACACACGAAAACCAACTCTATTTCATACTCGTATAGTTTCCACGTAAAACACGATCAAGACATAAACATATTCCAAACACTGAAGCCAAATGATAAGATGATCAAGCACTTGGCCGGAACTGTAAAGTGGATAATTTATTCTAAGTCTCAGCAGCTTCTGACATGATTGTCCTCCTCTCCCTGGGAACGTTATTTTCTGCCGACTCCCACCCATTACTCCAGCTTTCCTGATTTTCTCCCCCTCACCGATGGCTCCTTCTCCACGCTCTTTGCTCACAGTTCCTTCTCTTCTCTTCCACACTCTAAATCCCCACTAGACTTCCTGGAGACCTGCTTCTTCTCTCCATCATCCCCATTCTCTCTTTCATCTCGTCTCATCTATTTGCCTTGAAAACATCGTGTACACACACACACACACACACACACACACACACACGCACAAACGTATGCCCCCAAATTCACATCTCAAGCACTCACCGTCCCCCAAACCCTAGAATTAAACAATTATATCTGATTGTAATTGACATTTCTACTTGGATGTCTGAAAAATATCTCAAAATGTGCAGGTTCAAAAACCAACCC
>NW_011920229.1:0-1503 GCF_000151845.1 Pteropus vampyrus
TTTTACCCTGAATATTTCGTTTCGCCCGGCCTCGTTGGCCCTGAGGGAAGGGGCAGGGCTCATCTACCCCCTCCCACCTCCAGACCGAGACCCCCCGGCCACCCGGACCTTTGATGCTAACCCCTGGGGTACTGGGGCTGGCTCGCCCATGTCTGCAGGGTGTTCCCGGGGCACCTAGTTGGAGGGCGATGCCCCATGAATGTCCCGTTTGTCCTTGTGTCTGTAACGGCTTCATCTTGCCCGCCAGCTGACCGCCTGACTGGGATGTCCCTCCACGGCTGGCACCCTGTACACCACCAAGAGGGCTGAGGGAAACAATAAGCCATCTGCACCCCACACATGTCACTGACCTGGAGGCCACCTCGATCGCAGTGTCTCCCACGGGGCCCTTGGTGCTGGGTCTCCCCGTGAGTGTCCCTACCCCGTGGCTCGGGAGGAAACCGCCAGCACCCGTCCTGTCCTGGGCCATGTGGGTCCTGAGCTCCACCCGCCGCTGAGAGACGCGGTTCTGCTCAATTTGGTTGGGATGCTATTCCAGAACCCATGGTGCCCGGCCTCCCACCACGGCCCCGGGGGGAGCCCAGCCGAGGGCCCCTGAAGCCCCCTCCCGCTGTCCTCCTCCAGGCACCTGGGTCTGCGGCCAACTGTCCGCCCCGCTGGCCGTGCAGGGGTGGCTGTCTAGACTGCAGCCCGCCGTGCCTGCAGGGGGACCCACCGTGCGGGGGGCCCAGAGAGCAGGGGCTCTAGGAGGAGGGGGCAGGGCACCCCTGCAGGAGAGGGGAGGGGCCGCAGCCGTGTGAGTTCCGGATGTGGCTCTGGGCGCAAGCCTGGTCTTGCGGGACAGGGGCCCCTCCTGAAGCTGACAGCGGCCTGAGGGCAGCCTCTGCAGGCTGCAGGTGGCCCGTCGGGGGCGGGACACCAGCCCCTGGGGCTGGGGAGTGGGTCACATTCCTGGGGTCTCGCCCGCACCCTGAGTGCAGCCCCAGGGGAAAGCGAGCCCTCAGACTCAGGCCGGGGCCAGCGAGTGCCCACTGTGCCACAAGCCGGCCACAGAGATGGGCCACAGCCGCCTCGCTCTGGGCCGACGGAGATAAGACACCTACGCACACAAACAAGAACACAAAGGCGGCTCTCACGGCCGCCCGCAGCTGCGTGCCAAGCCCTCGCGGGCGCTTTATGGCGCATTATCTCCTCTGCCCGCAGCGGCCTTGCAGGTGGGAGCTGCGCTCCCGTTAAACAGATAAGGGACCAGTGATCCAGGAGGCGAGGGGCGGGCAGGCCATGCCAGCCACCTGGACACAGCCCGCCCCCTCACTGAACGCGACAAACAGACTCTTTGTTGCAGAGAAAACGTGCAAAAGGCAGTGCTGGTTCTTGGGGGGGGGGGCGGGGGGCACAGGTGTGGGGACAGGGCGGTGGGGGACAAACTTTCAGACAGAAGCTCACGGCTGTGGGCACGAGGGGCCAGCGGTCCGGCGGAGCGGATGGCCGTGGGGTCGGCTG
>NW_011920230.1:0-2697 GCF_000151845.1 Pteropus vampyrus
TATTACCTCGCCCAGACTAGAAGGGCTGTGAGAAAGAATGAGAAATAATAAGGGTTTTTTTGTGAAGATGAGGGGAAATTGGAACCATAACTTATTGTTGGCAGAAATTTAACAGTGCAGCTAAATTAGAAAACTTCTGATGGGTCCTCGAGAAATTTAATGTATAGTTACCAAATGACTCATCAATCACAATCCTAGGTGTCTATTCAAGAAATAAAAACAAATATACACACAAAAACAAAGTCAAAAGCCTGTACTCATAAGTTTCTAGCACATACACAAATGTTCCTAGCAGATATATGCATAACAGACACAAGATGAAAAATCATCTAATGTCCAACAGTGGATAAATGGATAGTGAACTGGACGGTGTCCAAATAATGGAATATCGTATGTCACAAAAAAAAAATGGATGACTCACCCATGGCACAACAGTAGATCTCAGAAATATTTGCAAAAGAAAAAAAAATAAAAGTCACAAAAATCCACCTATTCTCTGGTTCCATCTATATGAATGACCAGAATAGGCAAATGTATTGAGACAGAAAGTGGATCAGTTGTTATCAAGGGTAGAGTAGAAATCTGATGAGGATTGATGCAGATGCGAGGGGACTTCCTCTGAGGAGTAACGTCACCTCGATTTCCCTAACACTGAATCAGAACAAAACTCAAAGGATGTCCATGGCCTTGACAGTGTTGGTCACTGCTGCGGCATTCAATCCCCAGAGATGCTGACACTTAGCACCTAGTAAAAAGCATTTTATAAACAAAAGTGTCCTGTGAAACATAACGGAAACACATAAAATATGTGTTTTATAAGAAATAACTCATTAATATGATGACTCGATATTAAAAAAAAAATCTTTCCACCCTCCACGACATATGGGTGAAGCACTGTGAAGACACTAGGACAGAGTTACAGTTAATGCGTTGTGATCGCACACCCTGACCCAGTCACACACGTGGAGTCACCCGAGAGACACCCCCACACCTGACCAAGCATGCAGCAAACCTCTTCCTATATATTCTAGAACAACATCCTCTCTGCCTCTGCTCTCTTCTCTCAGCCCCGCTCTGTGGGGCCCAGGCCCCGCCTCCGTCATCCGGCCCTGGATCAGGACAGCGTAAGTTCTAAATAATGAAATGTTTCTCTTCTAGACTGTGCTTGGAATGACATGTCTAAAAACTCACTGCCGACCCTGCCTTCAGTCACATTGACCTACAGAAATGCGCTGGTAAAAGTATATTGCTTTTTGTCTTAATTACTCTATGAAGAGCCAGGTTTTCCAGCATACAGCGACATGCAGAGATGCTGATCAGTAAATTAATAGATATAGATACAAAACTCCTCTTAAATGAGAGATTTTTATGTATTAAAAACACAATTTTCTACATAACAGCAGTTGGACCCTGTGTGGTCATTCTGAAAATTCTATGATGACCGGTGGCAGTGGTTATTGGGTGACGGACATCTGGCCTTCCGTTGTAACTGTCACCTGTGAGCCAAGAGGTTAAAATGTGGTAGAAGTTGAGAGCCCTCAGCTTCCTAGCTGGAGTCCAACAAGATGGGAATGTGAGTTGCTGCTCCACAGACAGATTCATATGAATCTTCTGAATGCCGTCACGACAAATGGGTGATTACTTTTTCCTTGAAATATAAGTTCTCTTTCATTTTTCACTCTCCAATTTGTCAAAGAAAATTTCCCTCTTCTTTCCCTCCTTCTCGTTCGAGTGCAGATGTGCACCCATGAGAATGTGCGTTGTGGGCGTCCACGCTGTGTCCTGCGGGTGGGAGCAGAGCTGTAACACCATGATGTCTGACTCCAGGAGCATCCACGGTGGCAGCAGCAGACTGGCAGCTGTGTGGTGGGGCTTTGGTCAGAAGCAGCACTTCCTCCTGGGATTAAGAACGTCCTGGTCACCGACCTGAAGGGGCAGAGACGGCGTCTAGTACAAGTCCATGCGTTTGCACAGGTGCACTCTGAGCCTGCTGTGCGGCCTTGACGTGTCCATGATTTCCATTTGGTTTTCGGTATTTACAGAGAGAACCCAAAAAGTGTGGCCTGATGTGACCCTCAACGGTGTTCTCTTCTGTGATCTCAGGTGGTCTCAGAGCAAGAGGACAAGGAGCACGTTCTGGACTTCGTCACCGGCCGAGGGAGACACGCAGATGAGACGGGGGGCATCCCTGCTGCTGTCAGGCTGAGCTCCCACAGGACTCCAGGCTCCTGGAGGGAATGGGGATTGTGGCTTTGATAGAAAAAGGAGCTGATTCTCCAGATTAGGAAAAATATGTTTGTACGGCACCTGGAAGTGACTGAGCTCCCTCTGGGTGACATAGGGCTGTGTGCTTGGGGTAGGGGTGTCTTGTGTAATTCTGTGTGGTGTGATTGTGAGTGTGTGCTTATGAGGTGCATGTGTGAGACTGTGTGTCCCCCCAGGAGTTATTTTCCACTTACACGACACAGATGTCAGTGTGAACCCACTGAAATCACTTCCATCACAGCTGCACACTCTCTACCCATAACTCAGAGAACCCACAGCCCAGCTCCACCTGCAGGTTTGTTTATTATTCCAGTTCATCAGATGGAAACACCGAGGCGCTCAGGTTCATGGCCCAGCTCTCAGGCTCCCAAGTAGAAGGGCCAATTCTGATGCTCTGAGCTACTGACCTGCATGTGTCACTCATCCACGGAA
>NW_011920231.1:0-904 GCF_000151845.1 Pteropus vampyrus
TTATAATTATATTAACCAATGTTACTTCAATTAACTTAATAAAAAATTAAAAATTAAAAATCAGTGCCATTAGAATCTATATGAATTGTATTGAATCTATAGGTGACTTTCGGTAGTATGGACATTTTAACAATCTTAATTCTTCCAGTCTGTTAACATGCGATATCTTTCTACCTCTGATTGTATTTGTATTAACATTTTCATGAAATCCAAATTTCTATCTTTTACCTGACAATTTTGAGTTCATGTTTGTTTTACTTAAGAATGTTTTCCTGGCATCAAAATTGTTAAAATATTTTTATAAGTGGACTAAAACTTATGTTGCTTTAACAGTTAATAAGTTTTAGTCCACTTAGATTTTACTGCCCACATAGACACACAAAGCTTAAACTTGTTTTTAAAGAAGGATTACTAGGTGAAGACAGTGGAGCTCATTAAATATTCCCGGTGTCCTTCTGTACTTCCTAGTCTCCATTAATTTAGTTTTGGCCAAAGACTATGATCAGAAGTGACATGGGTCACTTCTGGTCCCTTTTACTTCAGCCTAGGTGGGGGAGTTCTTTATGCTCTCTGATTTTTTTCTCCTAATACAGGGATTGTAAGTCATGCTGAGATAGTACCATCACAAATTGGTAGAAGCCTGAGTCCCAGAGGCACCAAGTGGAATTGAATGACTGTCAAGTCACATATAAATAAAAAGTAATCTTTTGCTATATTAGGTCATGTTCTTGAAAATCAGAGCCTAAAATGGGGATTCTATTATAGGTGATTACTGAGTAAGTACCTTGGGTAAAGCCTATAACGGAGTGAAGGAAGAATAATACAAGGGAAGATAAAACAGAGCAAAAATGCAGTTGACATGGTAATCTAGCCCAATCCATTTGGCACCATAGAATTGTGCTAT
>NW_011920232.1:0-9999 GCF_000151845.1 Pteropus vampyrus
TCATGCCGTTTCCAGTGCGGCTCCAACAGCTTCTCATGGGCCAAGGAATTCTTAGATGATCTGAGTTGCAGCACTCCTGTGGTAAGGAGAGTGTTTAGATCTGCAGTGTGTGATGCATTCTTGGACTCCTCCCAGATTCACAGAGCGCAGATGCCAGTCTAGACCATTGGCTCCTTTCATGCTGCCAATACGTCCGATTCTGCTTCTGGCTGCAACGTGTTGACGGAAGGAGTCAAAGTGGACGAGAACTCTAAGCGCTGTGAGAAAGAAGATGCTAGTGTGATTCAATGCAGTGCTGCATCGGTTGTCATCAAGAGGATGCAGAAACAGGATCCAAGCTGGAGAAAGTATCCAGCGCAAGTCGAGGGAGCCGCATTGGATACCTGTCTATCGTCCGTGGACTTTCCATTGAACGTTTCAAGGCTACTGCTAAGATGTGCTGCGAATATCCTGGCTTCAGTCTCGCCGTGAAGAGCGAGGTTTTCCTCTTCTTCCCTGTCCTCTTCAGATTCAGGTTTGACTTCAGCGAGTTCTGTGCCGCACACTTCTTTCTGGGAGACGCATGGCAAAGCAAGCCTGACAGGACCGTATCTGTGTCTACGAGGCGGCTCTTTTCAGCCTGAAAAACCCCAGGGAAATACTCTTTGGCGAGCCATAGTCCTGGCCACGGCATGGTACTATCGGAAAAGATACTGATGCACTGACGGCTTTCCGACAGTTTCTGGCGCGGTGCTTACCGCGTACCCTAAATATTGTTATTTGGCCGAGGGTCAAAGTCCCTATCTTCGGGGAGCGTGACAGTAGAAAATACTCCATCTTTCAAGTGAGGAGGTGCTTGGAAACTGTGTCCTCAGCAACGGGGTTTCTGAACTGAACGGGAAATGTGCTGTGGAATGCATGGGGAAACGGTATCCGTCTCCCCAGGGCGATTCTGAAGAGGCACGGACACACCGTGGCGGCCGTAATGCCCTGAATCAAAAGTGTTCGATCACTTTTGGTAGGGAGAGCCCTCTGAGGCAAAAGGCATCTCGCAATGACTTTTCCGTGAGCCACTTCCCCACTTCAAGCTTCAGTTTTCTAGGGGTACTGCAAACGCATCAAACGGGCCAGGTAATATTTCCAGAATCTGATCTGCCGGCAGTGTCGTGGTCAGGAGCGTCTTAATATCATCCGTGTGCCAAGCAAGCTTGGACTGTTCCGACACCTGCAGAGTGTGAAAGCGATTCCCGAAAACGGGCACTCTCCTCGGTGCGATTTCGTACGAAGCGGGTTCCGGCTTCCATGTGTTGCAAGGAAGCGCAGATGCCGAAGAGCACGCAAAGCATGAGGAAAACAGCGTGCTACGAGCTTTCCATACTGTGCTTCGTTACTCCCGTGACAAGGATCTAGAAACAGTAGTAAAGCAAAACTCGCACCAAGGCCAATGTACAGCTTCTCGCATACTTCCCCATTGGAAGTAGGAAGTCCAGCCTGCGTTTCTTTGCTACTCACCTTGGACGCACTGAGGCCTACGGCGGCATTCTCGCCATGTAGAGAAAGGTGGCATATTTCAGAGCTGGATTCGTGGAATCCATGAATCCTTTGTTCACAGCGTGGCCCAGTGTTCTTTACAAGAGAAAAGCTGAACGCCAGCCCGCACGACGCCGGCTCTCTTGACGATGTGACTGTGTTTCAGTACAAAGCCTGCAGTGAAGCAGTCTTTGGAGATCCGTGCTCTTGAACAGAGCATGCGATTACCCTACATGAAAACGTACTGCTGCAGTGGCAGTTTTTCTGCCGTTTGTCATTGTGGTACTTTCCCAGGACTCTGAGTCACTGTGTCTCTGCCGAACATAATGGAGAGCCGCCGTGTCTTGCCTGCAGTCTGAAAGCCGAATACGAGGTGAGGTTTGTCGGCCGAGCGGGAGCCTTTCGTCTGTTTCCGCAGCAGTGCAGTTCCTGAAGTCAACAGGAGAGAAGCTGTGGAATACATAGACCAATCGAACCCGACTCCCTAAGCAGTTCCCGAAGAGACCCTCACACACTGCTGGGGCCTGACTGCTGGGATTCTAATCGGTCTGATCGGGAAGACAGAGCACTCTGAAGCAAATTACCGCTCGCAAAGGCTTTTCATGGGCGGCTTTCGTGCTCCGAGCTGCCGTTTCCCAGTGCGGCTCCAACAGCTTCTCATGGGCCAAGGAATTCTTAGATGATCTGAGTTGCAGCACTCCTGTGGTACGGAGAGGGTTTAGATCTGCAGTGTGTGATGCATTCTTGGACTCCTCCCAGATTCACAGAGCGCAGATGCCAGTCTAGACCATTGGCTCCTTTCATGCTGCCAATACGTCCGATTCTGCTTCTGGCTGCAACGTGTTGACAGAAGGAGTCAAAGTGGACGCAAACTCTAAGCGCTGTGAGAAAGAAGATGCTAGCGTGATTCAATGCAGTGCTGCATCGGTTGTCATCAAGAGGATGCAGAAACAGGATCCAAGCTGGAGAAAGTATCCAGCGCAAGTCGAGGGAGCCGCATTGGATACCTGTCTATCGTCCGTGGACTTTCCATTCAACGTTTCAAGGCTACTGCGAAGATGTGCTGCGAATATCCTGGCTTCAGTCTCGCCGTGAAGAGCGAGGTTTTCCTCTTCTTCCCTGTCCTCTTCAGATTCAGGTTTGACTTCAGCGAGTTCTGTGCCGCACACTTATTTCTGGGAGACGCATGGCAAAGCAAGCCTGACAGGACCGTATCTGTGTCTACGAGGCGGCTCTTTTCAGCCTGAAAATCCCCAGGGAAATACTCTTTGGCGAGCCATAGTCCTGGCCACGGCATGGTACTATCGGAAAAGATACTGATGCACTGACGGCTTTCTGACACTTTCTGGCGCGGTGCTTACCGCGTACCCTAAATATTGTTCCTTGGCCGAGGGTCAAAGTCCCTATCTTCGGGGAGCGTGACAGTAGAAAATACTCCATCTTTCAAGTGAGGAGGTGCTTGGAAACTGTGTCCTCAGCAACGGGGTTTCTGAACTGAACGGGAAATGTGCTGTGGAATGCATGGGGAAACGGTATCCGTCTCCCCCGGGCCATTCTGAAGAGGCACGGACACACCGTGGCGGCCGTAATGCCCTGAATCAAAAGTGTTCGATCACTTTTGGTAGGGAGAGCCCTCTGAGGCAAAAGGCATCTCGCAATGACTTTTCCGTGAGCCACTTCCCCACTTCAAGCTTCAGTTTTCTAGGGGTACTGCAAACGCATCAAACGGGCCAGGTAATATTTCCAGAATCTGATCTGCCGGCAGTGTCGTGGTCAGGAGCGACTTAATGTCAGCCGTGGGCCAGGCAAGCTTGGACTCTTCCGACACCTGCAGAGTGTGAAAGCGATTCCCGAAAACGGGCACTCTCCTCGGTGCGATTTCGTACGAAGCGGGTTACGGCTTCCATGTGTTGCAAGGAAGCGCAGATGCCGAAGAGCACGCAAAGCATGAGGAAAACAGCGTGCTACGAGCTTTCCATACTGTGCTTCGTTACTCCCGTGACAAGGATCTAGAAACAGTAGTAAAGCAAAACTCGCACCCAAGGCCAATGTACAGCTTCTCGCATACTTCCCCATTGGAAGTAGGAAGTCCAGCCTGCGTTTCTTTGCTACTCATCTTGGACGCACTGAGGCCTATGGCGGCATTCTCGCCATGTAGAGAAAGGTGGCATATTTCAGAGCTGGATTCGTGGAATCCATGAATCCTTTGTTCACAGCCTGGCCCAGTGTTCTTTACAAGAGAAAAGCTGAACGCCAGCCCGTCACGACGCCGGCTCTCTTGACGATGTGACTGTGTTTCAGTACAAAGCCTGCAGAAAAGCAGTCTTTGGAGATCCGTGCTCTTGAACAGAGCATGCGATTACACTACATGAAAACGTACTGCTGCAGTGGCAGATTTGCTGCCGTTTGTCATTGTGGTACTTTCCCAGGACTCTGAGTCCCTGTGTCTCTGCCGAACATAATGGAGAGCCGCCGTGTCTTGCCTGCAGTCTGAAAGCCGAATACGAGGTGAGGTTTGTCTGCCGAGCGGGAGCCTTTCGTCTGTGTCCGCAGCAGTGCAGTTCCTGAAGTCAACAGGAGAGAAGTTGTGGAATACATAGACCAATCGAACCCGACTCCCTAAGCAGTTCCCGAAGAGACCCTCACACACTGCTGGGGCCTGACTGCTGGGATTCTAATCGGTCTGATCGGGAAGACAGAGCACTCTGAAGCAAATTACCGCTCGCAAAGGCTTTTCATGGGCGGCTTTCGTGCTCCGAGCTGCCGTTTCCCAGTGCGGCTCCAACAGCTTCTCATGGGCCAAGGAATTCTTAGATGATCTGAGCTGCAGCACTCCTGTGGTAAGGAGAGCGTTTAGATCTGCAGTGTGTGATGCATTCTTGGACTCCTCCCAGATTCACAGAGCGCATATGCCAGTCTAGACCATTGGCTCCTTTCATGCTGCCAATACGTCCGATTCTGCTTCTGGCTGCAACGTGTTGACAGAAAGAGTCAAAGTGGACGTGAACTCTAAGCGCTGTGAGTAAGAAGATGCTAGCGTGATTCAATGCAGTGCTGCATCGGTTGTCATCAAGAGGATGCAGAAACAGGATCCAAGCTGGAGAAAGTATCCAGCGCAAGTCGAGGGAGCCGCATTGGATACCTGTCTATCGTCCGTGGACTTTCCATTCAACGTTTCAAGGCTACTGCGAAGATGTGCTGCGAATATCCTGGCTTCAGTCTCGCCGTGAAGAGCGAGGTTTTCCTCTTCTTCCCTGTCCTCTTCAGATTCAGGTTTGACTTCAGCGAGTTCTGTGCCGCACACTTCTTTCTGGGAGACGCATGGCAAAGCAAGCCTGACAGGACCGTATCTGTGTCTACGAGGCGGCTCTTTTCAGCCTGAAAAACCCCAGGGAAATACTCTTTGGCGTAGCCATAGTCCTGGCCACCACATGGTACTATCGGAAAAGATACTGATGCACTGACGGCTTTCTGACAGTTTCTGGCGCGGTGCTTACCGCGTACCCTAAATATTGTTCCTTGGCCGAGGGTCAAAGTCCCTATCTTCGGGGAGCGTGACAGTAGAAAATACTCCATCTTTCAAATGAGGAGGTGCTTGGAAACTGTGTCCTCAGCAACGGGGTTTCTGAACTGAACGGGAAATGTGCTGTGGAATGCATGGGGAGACGGTATCCGTCTTCCCAGGGCGATTCTGAAGAGGCACGGACACACCGTGGCGGCCGTAATGCCCTGAATCAAAAGTGTTCGATCACTTTTGGTAGGGAGAGCCCTCTGAGGCAAAAGGCATCTCCCAATGACTTTTCCGTGAGCCACTTCCCCACTTCAAGCTTCAGTTTTCTAGGGGTACTGCAAACGCATCAAACGGGCCAGGTAATATTTCCAGAATCTGATCTGCCGGCAGTGTCGTGGTCAGGAGCGACTTAATATCAGCCGTGGGCCAAGCAAGCTTGGACTCTTCCGACACCTGCAGAGTGTGAAAGCGATTCCCTAAAACGGGCACTCTCCTCGGTGCGATTTCGTACGAAGCGGGTTCCGGCTTCCATGTGTTGCAAGGAAGCGCAGACGCCGAAGAGCACGCAAAGCATGAGGAAAACAGCGTGCTACGAGCTTTCCATACTGTGCTTCGTTACTCCCGTGACAAGGATCTAGAAACAGTAGTAAAGCAAAACTCGCACCCAAGGCCAATGTACAGCTTCTCGCTTACCTCCCCATTGGAAGTAGGAAGTCCAGCCTGCGTTTCTTTGCTACTCACCTTGGACGCACTGAGTCCTACGGCGGCATTCTCGCCATGTAGAGAAAGGTGGCATATTTCAGAGCTGGATTCGTGGAATCCATGAATCCTTTGTTCACAGCGTGGCCCGGTGTTCTTTACAAGAGAAAAGCTGAACGCCAGCCCGCACGACGCCGGCTCTCTTGACGATGTGACTGTGTTTCAGTACAAAGCCTGCAGAAAAGCAGTCTTTGGAGATCCGTGCTCTTGAACAGAGCATGCGATTACCCTACATGAAAACGTACTGCTGCAGTGGCAGATTTGCTGCCGTTTGTCATTGTGGTACTTTCCCAGGACTCTGAGTCACTGTGTCTCTGCCGAACATAATGGAGAGCCGCCGTGTCTTGCCTGCAGTCTGAAAGCCGAATACGAGGTGAGGTTTGTCTGCCGAGCGGGAGCCTTTCGTCTGTGTCCGCAGCAGTGCAGTTCCTGAAGTCAACAGGAGAGAAGTTGTGGAATACATAGACCAATCGAACCCGACTCCCTAAGCAGTTCCCGAAGAGACCCTCACACACTGCTGGGGCCTGACTTCTGGGATTCTAATCGGTCTGATCGGGAAGACAGAGCACTCTGAAGCAAATTACCGCTCGCAAAGGCTTTTCATGGGCGGCTTTCGTGCTCCGAGCTGCCGTTTCCCAGTGCGGCTCCAACAGCTTCTCATGGGCCAAGGAATTCTTAGATGATCTGAGTTGCAGCACTCCTGTGGTAAGGAGAGCGTTTAGATCTGCAGTGTGTGATGCATTCTTGGACTCCTCCCAGATTCACAGAGCGCAGATGCCAGTCTAGACCATTGGCTCCTTTCATGCTGCCAATACGTCCGATTCTGCTTCTGGCTGCTCGTGTTGACAGAAGGAGTCAAAGTGCACGCGAACTCTAAGCGCTGTGAGAAAGAAGATGCTAGCGTGATTCAATGCAGTGCTGCATGGGTTGTCATCAAGAGGATGCAGAAACAGGATCCAAGCTGGAGAAAGTATCCAGCGCAAGTCGAGGGAGCCGCATCGGATACCTGTCTATCGTCCGTGGACTTTCCATTCAACGTTTCAAGGCTACTGCGAAGATGTGCTGCGAATATCCTGGCTTCAGTCTCGCCGTGAAGAGCGAGGTTTTCCTCTTCTTCCCTGTCCTCTTCAGATTCAGGTTTGACTTCAGCGAGTTCTGTGCCGCACACTTCTTTCTGGGAGACGCGTGGCAAAGCAAGCCTGACAGGACCGTATCTGTGTCTACGAGGCGGCTCTTTTCAGCCTGAAAAACCCCAGGGAAATACTCTTTGGCGAGCCATAGTCCTGGCCACGGCATGGTGCTATCGGAAAAGATACTGATGCACTGACGGCTTTCTGACAGTTTCTGGCGCGGTGCTTACCGCGTACCCTAAATATTGTTATTTGGCCGAGGGTCAAAGTCCCTATCTTCGGGGAGCGTGACAGTAGAAAATACTCCATCTTTCAAGTGAGGAGGTGCTTGGAAACTGTGTCCTCAGCAACGGGGTTTCTGAACTGAACGGGAAATGTGCTGTGGAATGCATGGGGAAACGGTATCCGTCTCCCCAGGGCCATTCTGAAGAGGCACGGACACACCGTGGCGGCCGTAATGCCCTGAATCAAAAGTGTTCGATCACTTTTGGTAGGGAGAGCCCTCTGAGGCAAAAGGCATCTCGCAATGACTTTTCCGTGAGCCACTTCCCCACTTCCAGCTTCAGTTTTCTAGGGGTACTGCAAACGCATCAAACGGGCCAGGTAATATTTCCAGAATCGGATCTGCCGGCAGTGTCGTGGTCAGGAGCGACTTAATATCAGCCGTGGGCCAAGCAAGCTTGGACTCTTCCGACACCTGCAGAGTGTGAAAGCGATTCCCGAAAACGGGCACTCTCCTCGGTGCGATTTCGTACGAAGCGGGTTCCGGCTTCCATGTGTTGCAAGGAAGCGCAGATGCCGAAGAGCACGCAAAGCATGAGGAAAACAGCGTGCTACGAGCTTTCCATACTGTGCTTCGTTACTCCCGTGACAAGGATCTAGAAACAGTAGTAAAGCAAAACTCGCACCCAAGGCCAATGTACAGCTTCTCGCATACTTCCCCATTGCAAGTAGGAAGTCCAGCCTGCGTTTCTTTGCTACTCACCTTGGACGCACTGAGGCCTACGGCGGCATTCTCGCCATGTAGAGAAAGGTGGCATATTTCAGAGCTGGATTCGTGGAATCCATGAATCCTTTGTTCACAGCGTGGCCCAGTGTTCTTTACAAGAGAAAAGCTGAACGCCAGCCCGCACGACGCCGGCTCTCTTGACGATGTGACTGTGTTTCAGTACAAAGCCTGCAGAAAAGCAGTCTTTGGAGATCCGTGCTCTTGAACAGAGCATGCGATTACCCTACATGAAAACGTACTGCTGCAGTGGCAGATTTGCTGCCGTTTGTCATTGTGGTACTTTCCCAGGACTCTGGGTCCCTGTGTCTCTGCCGAACATAATGGAGAGCCGCCGTGTCTTGCCTGCAGTCTGAAAGCCGAATACGAGGTGAGGTTTGTCTGCCGAGCGGGAGCCTTTCGTCTGTGTCCGCAGCAGTGCAGTTCCTGAAGTCAACAGGAGAGAAGTTGTGGAATACATAGACCAATCGAACCCGACTCCCTAAGCAGTTCCCGAAGAGACCCTCACACACTGCTGGGGCGTGACTGCTGGGATTCTAATCGGTCTGATCGGGAAGACAGAGCACTCTGAAGCAAATTACCGCTCGCAAAGGCTTTTCATGGGCGGCATTCGTGCTCCGAGCTGCCGTTTCCCAGTGCGGCTCCAACAGCTTCTCATGGGCCAAGGAATTCTTAGATGATCTGAGTTGCAGCACTCCTGTGGTAAGGAGAGGGTTTAGATCTGCAGTGTGTGATGCATTCTTGGACTCCTCCCAGATTCACAGAGCGCAGATGCCAGTCTAGACCATTGGCTCCTTTCATGCTGCCAATACGTCCGATTCTGCTTCTGGCTGCAACGTGTTGACAGAAGGAGTCAAAGTGGACGAGAACTCTAAGCGCTGTGAGAAAGAAGATGCTAGCGTGATTCAATGCAGTGCTGCATCGGTTGTCATCAAGAGGATGCAGAAACAGGATCCAAGCTGGAGAAAGTATCCAGCGCAAGTCGAGGGAGCCGCATTGGATACCTGTCTATCGTCCGTGGACTTTCCATTCAACGTTTCAAGGCTACTGCGAAGATGTGCTGCGAATATCCTGGCTTCAGTCTCGCCGTGAAGAGCGAGGTTTTCCTCTTCTTCCCTGTCCTCTTCAGATGCAGGTTTGACTTCAGCGAGTTCTGTGCCGCACACTTCTTTCTGGGAGACGCGTGGCAAAGCAAGCCTGACAGGACCGTATCTGTGTCTACGAGGCGGCTCTTTTCAGCCTGAAAAACCCCAGGGAAATACTCTTTGGCGAGCCATAGTCCTGGCCACAGCATGGTGCTATCGGAAAAGATACTGATGCACTGACGGCTTTCTGACAGTTTCTGGCGCGGTGCTTACCGCGTACCCTAAATATTGTTATTTGGCCGAGGGTCAAAGTCCCTATCTTCGGGGAGCGTGACAGTAGAAAATACTCCATCTTTCAAGTGAGGAGGTGCTTGGAAACTGTGTCCTCAGCAACGGGGTTTCTGAACTGAACGGGAAATGTGCTGTGGAATGCATGGGGAAACGGTATCCGTCTCCCCAGGGCGATTCTGAAGAGGCACGGACACACCGTGGCGGCCGTAATGCCCTGAATCAAAAGTGTTCGATCACTTTTGGTAGGGAGAGCCCTCTGAGGCAAAAGGCATCTCGCAATGACTTTTCCGTGAGCCACTTCCCCACTTCCAGCTTCAGTTTTCTAGGGGTACTGCAAACGCATCAAACGGGCCAGGTAATATTTCCAGAATCTGATCTGCCGGCAGTGTCGTGGTCAGGAGCGCCTTAATATCAGCCGTGGGCCAAGCAAGCTTGGACTCTTCCGACACCTGCAGAGTGTGAAAGCGATTCCCGAAAACGGGCACTCTCCTCGGTGCGATTTCGTACGAAGCGGGTTCCGGCTTCCATGTGTTGCAAGGAAGCGCAGATGCCGAAGAGCACGCAAAGCATGAGGAAAACAGCGTGCTACGAGCTTTCCATACTGTGCTTCGTTACTCCCGTGACAAGGATCTAGAAACAGTAGTAAAGCAAAACTCGCACCCAAGGCCAATGTACAGCTTCTCGCATACTTCCCCATGGAAGTAGGAA
>NW_011920233.1:0-2184 GCF_000151845.1 Pteropus vampyrus
CCCGGGGGTGGGGGTCCATGGGGGCCGGCGGGCCACGGAGCCGCCCCCCCATTTCGTCCAGAGTAAACCCACTGGCCAGGAGGCCCTTGCTAACGCCCCTGGCCACCCTCCCTGGCCACCCTCTCTCCTCGGCCGTGGTCACGCCCCACCCACCGCCTCGCTGTCCCGATGCCCCGGGCCCCTTGCACCTGCTGCCCCTTCGCCGGCGACACACCCTCCGCCACCGTGGGAAACGCAGCCCGCTCCCGTGCTCCGTGCTTCCCCATCCCCGCGGCCTCTGGGACCCAGTGTCTTTCTATACGTTTAGGAGCAATTTGTTTTGTCTCCTCCGAGAATCGCCTATGTTTTTTTTTTTTTTTTTAATCTTTTCCTGGTTTTTCTCTTGGACTCGTCTTACCTTTCATTTTTCAAAGTATTACCGACCGGATTCTAAACCTGTAAAAAGCTTTCGGAATGAAGATGTTTATCACAAAATTATTGACCACGGTGAAAAACTGGACACAAACGACCGTCAGTGGGGGGTGGTTGAAGGAACAGGGCAAGTGTTATTACGCCAGCATTCAGGACCGTCAGTAAAACTGTGACAAGAAACAACGCGAGAAACTGTGACAAGAAACAAGAAATAACGCGAGAATGTGATGGGAGATCCTAACACTCACTGAAACAAATGTTTCTCAGAGAAAAAACTTTTATGTAGAATGATTACAGTTTATGAGCAGCAAACACCTTGGAAGGCCACCTGCCATTATGTTGCCAGTGGCTGTGTTTGAACGCGGTATTTTAGGTGATTTTGATTTTTTTCTACTTTCTTGCACTTTTATAATGAGTTGATTTACTTGAAAAGAACAAAAGTGACCGCAAAAAAAATTTAAAATCATTGCAGAAACCATAACAAGTTTAACAAATATAAAAAAGCACAAGAAGAGAAATATTTGCCCAGAATTCTGGTGCCCCTAGGAAACCAAACCGCTCCCTTTCTGTCCCGAGAACCTTGTCTATAGGAATAGTTTCAGGTCTCTGTGGCCAGCTGAGCAGCTTTACAATGAAATGCGAGTATCTGAGGTCCATCACTGAGGAGGTAAACCTCCCCCGAGGAGCAAAAACTTCTGTAGGCATACTCTGCAGGTCGCGGTGACGTGGGGACAGACGTCTCCAGGGAGGCTGGCCAGTGTGGGTCCTGGGCTGGCATGTCGCATTTCGTAGCAGGCCATCTGTCCCTGTTGTTCTGCAGGCCTCTCGGCCCCCTGCCCCCTCAAGGAAAGAAAGCCAGTTGCGAGTCAGGAATTCGTCCGCTAATACGGTTCTGTCCCCAGATGGGAGAGGACTCTGCAGCCTGGAGAGGACCCCTCTGCCCTGCCCTGAGGGGTAGCGAGCTGTCCAGAGCGGGACTCTGGACCTGCCGGGGTCTGGACTGAGGAGCCTGGGTCAGCCCTGGCTCTGGACCTTAGGCCTGTCACACTCCTCTCGGAGTCTCAGTGTCCCCAGTCCTAAGATCACAGATGCCGTGAGGACTGAATAGAAAAACTCACAGGTGCTTCCTGGCACAACATAAATCTTCAGCTGGAGGTTATCGTTACTGTCCTGTGTGTCCGGCCCGTGTTAGTTGCTCAGTGAAAGGGGGCAACACCCCCTCCCCCGAGGGGGAGGTCTGGGTGCCTGAGTGGGTGGTCAGAGGGTGGGCAGCACACCCAGCACAGGCACCCATAGCTGCTGCCACTGCCTTCCTGAGCACACATGACTTCCTGTTTTCTAAATTCTTAGCCTGCAATGTCATCGCCAGCGGTGTCTGAGCCTGGGGGTGGGGCCGGGCAGCAGCAGGACCCTGGCCTCGAGGATGGGGGTGCAGGGGGAGCTCGGGGGCCTGGCCGTTGGCTGATGAACCATGGGATGTATGGTTAATGTTGATCCCATGAGTGCCTAGGTGCTCAGCGCTCCCAGGTGGCAAGCCCCTCTCATGTAAGTGTCACACCTGGAGGCAGTGATAAGGTCGTTCCATGGTCAGGAGCAGTTAAGCAGCCAAGCCAGGACTGGAACTCACGTCCTCTGCCCCCGAAGGCTTTGTTCTCGCTGTGACGCTGAAGTGCTTCTGACTAAAGGGGAGACACGCTGCACACAGGTGAAGATTTTAAGGGTGCCTTGTGGAAATGGCAGAATCTGTGTTCTCTGCGCATCTGAAGGCAGAAC
>NW_011920234.1:0-2017 GCF_000151845.1 Pteropus vampyrus
ACTTGGCCTCCAACTCCTCCTGACGGCCGCTATGCGCCCTTGGAGCTGCGGCGTGGGGCCTGACGGACGCCCGGCCCCGCTGGCCGGAGCCCACGCTCGTCCGCTTCCCCTCCGGCTGCGCGAGGCGCGCGCGAAGCGACCCTGGCCGCGGACATCTGACAGCAGCTGCGGGGGGGTTCCGGCAAGGACACCTCCTTGTGACGAAAGGAGAGGGTGTTGTCGCTGCCGAGCCAGGTCGGCCACCGCGGGCGCGAAGTTAAACACGGGGCGGGAGGTGGGGGGTCCGCCCTAAAAGCGAACCTCCGCGCGAGTTCGGGCCGCTGTCCTCCACGGGGTCCGCGGCCCGTCGCAGGCCCACTCGCTCCCGCCACCCCTCGAACGTCCACCGTGACTCTCCGGGCTTCGGCAACACGCCCCCGTGTCCCTTACGCCCGACAACCTCTCTCGCCGTGTCGCCAACCGGCCGGAAGGGGAGGTCGCGGGGGGGCGGGGGCGGGGCGAGCCGGCGCGGCGGACCCGGCGGAGCGCGGCGGACCCGGCGGAGCGCGGCGGACCCGGCGGAGCGCGGCGGACCCGGCGATGCCCGCGCGCAGGCGCATCACACTCCGCGAGGCTTGGCGCCTGCGGGCCCCCGTACGGCGGGCGTCTCCATGGCGACGCGTGCGCCCGGCGGCCTCCATTGTTGGGCTGCGCGGCTCGGCGCCCGGCGCGCCGGCGTCCTGCTTCCCTGAGCGCCGCAGGTGAGGGCCGGGGCGCCGGGGCCCCGGGGCGCCGAGCTCGCGGGCCCGAGGGCGGGCGGGCAGCGGGAGAAGGCGGTGCCCTGTCCGGTTGCTCCGGCCCGGATGGGGAAACCGAGGCAGGGCGCGCGGGGCGCCTGCAGCAGCCTCGGAGCCCGCCCCGCCCCGCTCCTCTTCGGCCCTGCCGTTTCGGTTCCTCTTCGCGGGTTTGCGGGACGCTGCGGCACCTCCGTCCTCCGTCGGTCCCTGACTCGCAGGGAAGGACCCGCCCGCGAAGGGCCCTCCGAGCGCAGGCCGCCTGGGGTCGCACTGTGGGTCGCTTGACCTTTGGGCAGTTCCTGAGCCAACCCAGACCTCACACTGCTCACCCCTGAAACGGGAAGGCAGGGTCTGGACGCTCACACGCACCGGTCCCAGGCCGCGGCGTGGGTCGTGGTAACGCCCGTGAACTGTAAACCTACCCCGGGGGGCCGTCGCTGCTGCGTGCGTTGCGGGGACCACGCGTGGGAATACCCTCAGCCAGCGGCGTTTTGATGAGCAGCAGCTCCTGGACTTTGTGTTGAGCCAAAGCGTTGCTGAACGACTAAGTCAGGGCTCTGTTTTGACAGTTTTCCCAGCGCCTAACTTAGGGCTCCCCAGACCCGGGGCTGCCCACTGAGCCAGAACGGAGAAACTGGCAGGATCCTGGTGGCAGGGAGCTCAGGTGCAGCGGAAGTGGCGCGACCACAGCGGAAGCGAGGAATAGCGCAAATTTCGGGGCGCCCCGTCCCATTTTGTGGAAGGAGCGCCTTGCTTTGCCGGCTTTGGACAGTTCTGTTCTGTTTTCGCCCCTGAAACAGCCGTTCCCATTCTGCGTTTTCTGGGAGTTGGAAGTGAGATCTCGGATCTCCGTGCTACAGAGCGAGGAGCAGAATGTTTGAATCTGCACTTTCGTGTATCCTCAGGATTTTCGTTGTTGTTGTTTTTACAAATTTAAAAGTCAAATTTATACCGTTTATTAAAAACGATGGTTTTTGTAAGCAGGCGAGGTCGTTGCACATCTGCACTGTAGCTGGCCCGTCTCACTGCGAACATGTCACTGTTTTCTACTTGTTGCCCTGTCCCCTCCCCATCTCTAGGTGACTCCATAACACGGTAGGATGAGCGCTGGGCTTTCGCAGGATTGCTTCCCTCCTGGTCTGACAGATGAAGGAGACGCCCTGGGGGCTGCTGGCGAGGGATAATGGCTCGGGCCCGGCCAGGTATCACGCCCGGCCACTCCTGGCCCTCCCCTGGCCGAA
>NW_011920235.1:0-6687 GCF_000151845.1 Pteropus vampyrus
AGCGAGGAAGACTTGTAAGCCATCAGCAAGTCAACCGATGGATGTACTTGGGGTTCCCAGGTGGAGAAGGGAGAGGCCATTTGAAGAAATAATGGCTAAAATCTATTCAATTTGGTTGAAAAACACAAATCTTTAAATCCAAGAATCCCAACAAACTACAAATAGGATAAATTCAAACAGACACATTATAATCAAAAGGCAAAGCCAGAATTTTGAAATCAGCAAGAGAGAAGTAACTCGTGGACACGGGGTGTCCAGTAAGATTTGCTGAATTCTTTTAACAGAGATCTTGTGGCCAGAAGGCAGTGGGATCATATACTTAAAAGGCTGAAAGGAAAAAAGAAACAAAAAACAAACTTGTCAACGAGAATTCTGTATGTACCAAAACTGTCCCTCAAAGTGGAGGAGAAATTAAGATAATCCCAAAGAAACGGAAGGTGAAAGAGTTTCTTATCATCGGACCTGCCTTACAAGAAACCCTAGGGAAGTCCATCACGCCGGGATGCAGGATGCAGGGCAGGAACTCAAAGCCTGTGAAGAGGCAAAGATCCCCGGTCACAGGAAACACACAAATACCTCTGTCCGGAATATTTAAGGAACTCGTAACAATTCTGCATTAAAGAAATTTACGTAATGGCCAAAGTACTTAAATAGACCTTTCTCCAAATAAGATATACCAGTGGCGAGCAACCCCATTACCAGATGCTCATCATAGTAATTACTAGGGAAATAAACACCAAAACCATACAACAAAACAAAACAAAACACAAGATACCACTTCACACCTGCACAAGTGGCTATGATAAAAACCGGAAACTACCAAATGGCCGTCCTCGTCCATCCACCGTGGCTGGGAACCTAAAATAACAGCCCCTGTGGAACCAGCTTGGCAGTTCCTAAGTAAATTAAACACAGAATTACCATCTGATCCGGAGATTACGCTAACGGGCCTGTGCCCAAAAGAACTGAAGCATCCAAGCAAACATGTTTACGCTCACGGTCGTAGCAGCATTAGCAACAACAGTCAAAATACGGGAAAACCCCAAATGTTCATTGACTAATGAACAGTCATACAGACTGTCGGGGTAACGTTACTTTTCAGGCCAAAGGAGGAACGAGGCGCTGGTACACGCCGCCAACGAGGACGACCCCGAGAAACGCTGCGCTACCCGAACGAAGCCGGGTGCAGAAGGCCACGCTCCACACGATTTCACTTCTGTACTTTAGTCATTTAATTTAAAATATCCTGAATCGGTAAATCTCTGAAAACAGCCCACCGCTGGTGGTCGGAGGCCGTGAGGCGGGTTGAGGGCTGGCTGCCTGACCGACGCGGCGTTTCCTCGCTGAGGACGTTGGGGACCGAGGTCGAGGTGACGGCTGGACGCCCGAGCGAATGCACGGAAAGCCAGTGGCCCGTACACTTCGAAATCAATAATTTTATGTATGGACATTCACTGCAGAAATAAAAGTAATACCCAAGTCCTATAAAGCACGTGTCCAGGCCACAGTGAAAATACAACAGAACTCGGCGACCAGAAAGTCTCGGATGGTGGACGTTAGCGGAAAATCGTAGGCCTGGAACCCTCGTGCGCACAGACGCAAACGTCCGGGAACACGTGGCGTCCGTCCGGGACGGCGAGGCTGCTCTGCCTTCGACAGTCGGCGTCGCCCGCCACAGCGGCAACGTGAAAAGGCGCCGCGTGCTTATTACGGTAACCACAGCGGCTCTAGAAATCCAGCCTCTGCGCCCGGGGCCACACTCCGCGGGACACCTGGACTCGGCCCCACTGCGGCTCCAGCCCGCCCGTGTCGCCAGCACGCAGGCCACGCAGGGCTGTGTCCCACACAGAGCGATTCTCTGAGATGGGAGAGGGATCTGTTTTGCCAGCTTAACAGAAATTAGCAGAGGAAGGTAAGACACGCACACGGAGGCGGCCATTCCAAAGGAAGTTCCAGGTCGAAACGCCAGGAAGTCATGATAAAACGGACAGAGGAACCGCAACGACTGAGCAGCCTGGACAAAACTCACTCCAGAAACACAGAACCTTCTGAGACTGGTCCGGGAGGAAGCGGGACTCAACAGCCAGGGCCAGTAACAGCGTAAACGGGTAGTCGACATGCGACAGACAAGGCCAGGGCGAGACAGCTCCGTGCGTGACTCTACCGAGCGTCTAAAGGAGGATTAAGGCCCCCTCTCCAGACTATTCCAGAAGCGGAAGAGGAAGGGACGCGCCCAACTCTTTCTAAAGGCCAGGATTACAAGCAGCGACCGGGCTCAGGCCACACCGGGGTCCTCACAGGCTCCACACACGGCGACGGCACCCACAAAAGCAACCCCTACTCCCCGCAGGCCACCCCCAGACCGCTCGGCGTCTCACCACTGACGACACGGGGTGGACCCCAGGGCGTCATGAGACGGCAAGTCAGACACACACCACGCGGTCCCTCACACGTGGAGTCAGAAATGAAACGGATGTACAAAGTCACAGAGGACAGTGGGTGGTTGTCGGTGGAGACAGGTGAGGGGCTGCGTGGACACAGCAGAGGGGACCAGGAAGGACACGCTGGCATCTACGGAGTCGTCGTGGGGGCGCGCAGCACCGCACACGGACACAGTCGGTGACGCCGTGACAGCGGCTGTCAGACGGGCACGGGGCTCATCGGGGTCACTCCAAGTCATAAACGTCTCATTGCCCGAAAGTGACACAACGTGGTCTGTCAGCTGGAATCGCAAACTGAATTTAAAGTGTTAAGCCCACCTCGCAGTCCTTGGCTAGATCCTGCCTGGCCACGGACTCACTCTGTGTATGGTCTCATTCCATTCACTCAAAGTTGGATCATTTTTTGCACTTATGCTCTTAAGGGATATTGTTTTATAGTTTTCCTTAAAATTTTTTTTCCTATTCTATGCTATTCATTTAGAAGAAATTGAAAAGCATTCCTTCTTCAATTTCCTGCACAATTGTGTAGAATTGGCATTTTTCGTTTAATGTGAAGCTCTACTGACCTGGAGTATCTTTGCGAGAAGGATTTTAATTACAAATTCATTTCATTAAAAAAGGATTCTTCAGATAATCTACTACTTGACTGAATTTTGGCAGTTTGAGTTTATCAAGAAATTTTTCCATTCTATTTATCAAATCGATAGGTATAAATACGGGGATTTATGCACGAACATGTTTATAAATGGCCCTATTGTTATGGCAATACCTACAGAATCTCGAGTGATTCTCCTCCTCACGTGTCTAGATACTGGTATTTGTGTCTTGGCTGTTTTCTTCCCTTAACCTGTCTGGCTAGAATTTTACCAATACTATTCATCGATCCGTTTTCGACTTTACCCATTTTTCTTTTTACGTATATTTTCACTTATAATTTCATTAATTTTGCTCTTTATTGTTTCATTTTTAACTGTAGGTTTAATTTGCTCCTAAGTCTCTTAAGAACTGAAAATACAGTTGACCTTTGAACAACATGAGGGACAGGGGCACAGCCCCCCGCACGGTCAAGAGTCTGTGTAGTACTTTTGGCTCCCCAAAAACTGAACGACTGATCGCCTACTGTTGACCAGAAGCCCTACCGATAACGCAGACGTCCTGTAAGACATTCTGTTACGTGTATCGTATGCTGCGTTGATAAAAATCGTGAGGAGGATGCATTTACAGCAGTTTGCTGCATTTACCGACGCCTTAAGTATACGTCATCGGCTTACAGGATGCACCATCTGTCAGTATGTAAATCAGTACTGTCTTATGCTACGAGTGTAACTGACACTAGACCCTAAAATGAAAAGGTAACGTGAGAAAGGGATCCGTCCTTGTTTGCAGGTGTAATGATGGCTGATGAGCCTGCAGCGAAGTGACCGGCCCGCGGCGGCCCGGCCTGCACACTCACGGGTGAGTCGTGAGAGATTCCGCGGCAGACAGCAGCCCTCGTGTTGATGACACAGTATGGGGACAGTGCACGTCACCCTCGCCTGACGCAGTGTCTCCGTTACGAGTCACACTGCACAGGGACGCACTTTGAGAGCAGAGTCATGAAGCTACCGCCTCGTGAGCCGCAGCGAGCAGCACTCACTTACCTCGAGCCTCCGCCCGCCGAGCCGGCCCACGTCGCTCGCAGCCCCGCACGCGGCGTCCTCCCTGAAGAACACGACGACGATGACGACGACGATGACGATGACACAAACCGACTCTCGGTCCCTCCAGGGCTGCCAGGTCTCCACGCGAAGACACACGCACGCATCAGACAGGCTCAGCAGCGGTGTGGCACGGTCGTTGGGTGGACACGGGCCGTCGCGACGTCCGTCCTTCGCACAGCGCGCTGAGGGCCGCTCACACCAGCCGGGGACAGGCCAGGCGGGCACACTCCCTGGGACGGCGTCGCGGCTGCCTCCTGCTCCCTCGTTCCTCTGAGGACGTGTGTCCGGTTCGCTCCTCCCTCCACGTGAGCTGCGGCTTCAGTGCCGTGTCACACGAGGGCCGCGTCGAGAAGGAGTCCGAGTCAGTCCTCGATGACCGGCCCCTCCGCCGGGCTCCCCAGCGTCCTCTGTCCGCAGCTCCGCCCGCTCGGCGCCAGGCCCAGGGGGAAACACTCGCCTCCATCAAGCCTCCGTCCCTCTGCTGCGCCGTCCTGTCCCCTCGTCCCTCTGCTGTGCCATCCCCGTCCCCTCGTCCCTCTGCTCTGCCGTCCTCCGTCCCCTCGTCCCTCTGCTCTGCCGTCCTCCGTCCCCTCGTCCCTCTGCTGTGCCGTCCTCCGTCCCCTCGTCCCTCTGCTCTGCCGTCCTCCGTCCCCTCGTCCCTCTGCTGTGCCGTCCTGTCCCCTCGTCCCTCTGCTCTGCCGTCCTCCGTCCCCTCGTCCCTCTGCTGTGCCGTCCTCTGTCCCCTCGTCCCTCTGCTGTGCCGTCCTGTCCCCTCGTCCCTCTGCTCTGCCGTCCTCCGTCCCCTCGTCCCTCTGCTGTGCCGTCCTCCGTCCCCTCATCCCTCTGCTGTGCCGTCCTGTCCCCTCGTCCCTCTGCTCTGCCGTCCTCCGTCCCCTCGTCCCTCTGCTCTGCCGTCCTCTGTCCCCTCGTCCCTCTGCTGTGCCGTCCTGTCCCCTCGTCCCTCTGCTCTGCCGTCCTCCGTCCCCTCGTCCCTCTGCTCTGCCATCCTCCGTCCCCTCGTCCCTCTGCTGTGCCGTCCTCCGTCCCCTCGTCCCTCTGCTCTGCCGTCCTCCGTCCCCTCGTCCCTCTGCTCTGCCGTCCTCCGTCCCCTCGTCCCTCTGCTCTGCCGTCCTCCGTCCCCTCGTCCCTCTGCTCTGCCGTCCTCCGTCCCCTCGTCCCTCTGCTGTGCCGTCCTCTGTCTCCTCGTCCCTCTGCTCTGCCGTCCTCCGTCCCCTCGTCCCTCTGCTGTGCCGTCCTGTCCCCTCATCCCTCTGCTCTGCCGTCCTGTCTCGTCCCTCTGCTGTGCCGTCCTGTCCTCTCGTCCCTCTGCTCTGCCGTCCTCCGTCCCCTCGTCCCTCTGCTGTGCCGTCCTGTCCCCTCGTCCCTCTGCTCTGCCATCCTCTGTCCCCTCGTCCCTCTGCTGTGCCGTCCTCTGTCCCCTCGTCCCTCTGCTCTGCCGTCCTCAGCTCTCCAGGTCCCCGGTCCACTCTGGACGCCGTCCTCTCCCCACCTCTGCCACATCCGCTGTGCCGTGAGTCCTCGGTGGCCGCTGTAGTCCCTGGGGTCACGGCAGGGTCCGTCCATGGCCGTGTGCAGCAGGAACGGAGCAGGCGTGGGCGTGGTGACTCTCGCAGCTTTTCCTACAGCGACGGTGGCATCTTCAGTGGTGCCACCGCTGCGGCTCCACGTCCCCTGTCAGCTTCTCTCCCGTGGTGGTGCCAGCCCTCTCCACAGAGACCTGTGTGACCAGCCTTGAACATCCTTACGACCCCCCGATCGAGGCCGAATTGGACACGTGTTTGGGGACAAGGAGACCGCTCCGATGCCTTTGGTGTTGAACTCACGGGCTCCTGGTGGCCGGGGACACCGCGCGACATCAAACGAGCTTCGCAAGGCAGACAGCCCCTCCCTTCCTGGCCCTTCCGACCAAGGACAAAGCGGTGATGGAGCCAGTCCGGAAACAGCGTCCTGGTCCAGGCCTCCGTGCTGGCTGGGGCTGGCGGCGTCTCAGGGGCCGGGCCGGCCCCCCTTGTCCCCGAAGCCCCGCTGCGCCCCTCTGCCTCCCGGGGCCGCGGGGCTGCCTTCTCTCCAGGCCCGGCTCCCGCCTGCGTCCACATCGGGCTCAGGTCGACGTCCTCCTTCCTCCCCGACTTTCTCAGTGGCGTCTGGAACGTCGCCGCCGCCGCCTGCTGCGCACAGCGGCTTCTGTCATCCTGACGCTTCTCAGACAAACCTCTCCGGGCTCACGTCCCTCTCCTTCCTCCGGCTCAGCGGTCAGGGGACGGCCTCCCTTCCCCCAGGCCGGCCATCGCGGTGGCCTCCGTGCAGCGATCCCGTTCCCGCACACCTGCCTTCGCCACGCCACACGACGGCCTCCCTCCTGCTCCCGCGGCTCAGGCGCCGGCTTCGCCTCTCTCCTTGTCCTTCTCCCTGGGGTTCTTACGCTGTGTTCATTTTCCTGGGCGCGGAAGGGCGCCCACGGCTGCAGCCCGCGGCACCCATCAAGCGACTCGGCCTTTCCTGTCACGTCCCGAACCGTCCCCCTC
>NW_011920236.1:0-1856 GCF_000151845.1 Pteropus vampyrus
TGGATGCGAAGGACCCAGAAGGGCCACACGATTCTGCCCTATAAGGCGCAGAGGGCGGACAGCGGCCGGGCCTCCAGGGTCGCCGTGACTGCGCAGTAGTCGTGACGCGCAGATCTGCAGCGCGGAGCGCGCGGAGCGAATCAGCGGAGGGACAGAGGAACACGACAGCCAGCCCGGGGAGCCCAGAGAGGGACGCCCGTGAGTGATGTCGACTGACCGGACGAGCGTCAGCAAGTGACGATGCAGCAAGACGGTCTCTGCAACCGATGTTGCTGGGGCAGCCGGGTGTGCGCACAAGCGGCACCAAACGCACGAAACAGAAAAGGGAACCTGGGCTCGGATCCCCCGGCCCTCACGTAAGGGAACTCAAAATGGGTCACGGAACTACACGGAAAAGGCAAAACTTGAAATTCTTAGCAGCTGACCTGGAGGAAACCGAGATGGCCTTGGGTATGACAATGACTTTTTAGCTACGACAGCAAACCCACGATCCACGAAAACTTAAATTTATAAGCCGGACTTCAATGAAATGGAAAACTTCGGATCCGTGAAAGACAATGCAAAGGCAATGAGAAGAAAAGCCGCAGACGGGGAGGAAATTTTCGCAAAAGGCACATGCGATACGGGGCTGTTAGCTAGAGTGTGAAAAGAACCTGAAAACTCAAAACTAAGAAAAGGTGACAGGCCTTAGCAGACCAGCCCCAAAGACCACGCGCAGATGCGAGGAAGCACCTGGAAAGCTGCTCCCGCCGGGCCCTCGGCGGGCGTGGGCGGAGGGCCCGGCGGGCGGGAGACCCGGACCCCGCGCCCGTGTCCGGGGGGCGTGGTCAGGGGTCCTGTGTTCGGAGGGGCCGATGGGCCCGTAGACACAGTAAGGGTCCGGGCCGTGCTGACGTGACAGGGTGGAGGCGACGCCCGCTTCGGGTGGCGGGCTGGGCGCGCCTTCGGTCCGGGCAGCGCTGGCCCTGGTCGCCCGGGCGGAGCGGGGCAGCGGGCGGCCTCCCGACAGACTGTGCTCCGCTGCTGGCGGGAGCCCAGCAGGGCGCGATTTTGTTCTTTTCCCCCAGGTTCAAAACAGCCCCCTTGGAGAGGCCCCGGGGCCCAGCGTCCTCTCCCTTTGAAGCTCGGCTTTGCCCTTGACCCCGGCATTGTTTGTCTGGGTGCCGATTGCCCAATTTTCCGGCACGAAGGCAGGACTGGCAGCGGTGGGTGACGGAAGAGCCGGGCCGGTTTCATCACCCACCGAGCCCCGGCCCCTGCGCAGCGCGGCGGGGACGACCGCGTCCCGGGGAGACGCCGCAAGGTGCGGGCGCGCGGAAGCCGGAGGGCGAGCGGGCGGCCGTGCGGGGGCGACACGGAGCTGCTGAGGTGGCCGCGCTCCCACGACCCGCCCCTCACGGCCGACACGCTCAGGTCCTTGGGCGCAGCAGGCGACACCTGTACCCACGGCCCCGCCGCCCAGGGCGCATGCGTTGGGAAGTGCCGTGAAATGGTTGGCGGAGACGCTGCGTGTGGCCCCAGCCGTGCTGCACCCCCTGGGGTGGACAGGGCGCCTGCTCTGCCTCTCTGAGATGGGGACAGTGGCTTCCCTTCTCTGTCCCTGAACCCCCCAAGTCTAATGCTCCTTCCTGCCCAGGGCGACATAATAGAGCGAGTCCACATGTGGCACTGAAAACTTCCCACGTGGACCCCTCCCCTGCCTCTCAACCCGGCCCCCAGGGCCCACCGACTGCCCGTGAAGTCACAGACGCGGTGGCCCCCCTCTTTCCACCTTCAGATGTGGGATTTGGGGCAGATCCGCTGAAGGTAGCCCCCTGGGGTGTCCCCAGCAGCTCTGGCCAGCGGGGCCTGGCACC
>NW_011920237.1:0-949 GCF_000151845.1 Pteropus vampyrus
AGGGCTTATACTGCGTGGAGCTTAATATATAAAGAGTGCTTCCAAGTCACTAAGAATCTAAAAAGCACCACTACGAAATTGGCAAAGAGCCCGAAAAGGCAGTTCATAAAGAAAAACTATAAATAACCAGTAAACGAAAGATACTCTGTCCTTGTCGTGATCAAAGAAAAGTATAACTTAACACATAAGAAGGTAAGTCGCGTAACAGCGAGCTGGGACGGGACGTCCCGGGGGCGGCAGAACAGATGCCGCGGGCGCGGGGCCGTCTGCGCATGCTCGGCGTGGCGGGCAGCCTGGTGCCGCCGGCCCGGCTGGGGGCGCTGCTGAGCATCGCTGGCTCGTGCGTGGGGCCCACTGCGCATGCTCGGCGTGGCGGGCAGCCTGGCGCCGCCGGCCCGGCTGGGGGCGCTGCTGAGCGCCGCTGGCTCGCGGGCGTGGGGCCGTCTGCGCATGCTCAGCGTGGCGGGCGGCCTGGCGCCGCCGGCCCGGCTGGGGGCGCTGCTGAGCGCTGCGGGCTCGCGGGCGCGGGGAGCACGGGAGGGAGCACTTCTGGCACAGCCTGGCGCGGAGCGGGTCGTCGCGGACCCGGACGCTCCTCCCCGTCCTCTCCCGCTCCCGCAGCAAGCGGAGGTGCTAAGCGCGGCCTTTCGGAACCGGTCCATGCGCCCTGCCGAGGTCACGGGCGGGCCGCCTCCGGGGCGGCGCGCGGGCCGCGAGTGGACGGCCGCGGCCCCGGTGGCCGTGCGGAGCGGAAATCTCGGAGTCGGCAGGTACGTTTCGAGTCGTCGTCTTGCGCAGATTTTCTTCCAGACAGACACAATTCGCTGCCCGGCAGCGTGGCAGCCAACGCGACTTGACGCGACGAGGAAGAAGCGGCCGAGCAGGCCCTGGGCGGGGAGCGCGCCGCCCCGGGGCGCTGGCTGAGCGGCGTACCGCGGCTGCGCCCTGA
>NW_011920238.1:0-896 GCF_000151845.1 Pteropus vampyrus
GTTAAGTGGTAGGCGGGGAGGTTGAAAAGGGTAAAGGGGTCAAATATATGGTGATGGAAGAAGACTTGACTTTGGGTGGTGAACACACAAAGTAATACACAGATGATGCATTATCGAATTGTAGACTTGAAACTATATAATTTTATTAACCAATGTCGCCACCATTAAATTTAATTTAAAAATTAATAGAAAGAATTTTGTGGTCTTAAAAGATTCTTAAGCCATACAAATCTGTTGAAATATATGGATCTTACTTGGATCCTGATTCAAATAAACTATGGGAGGAAGGACATTTATAAGAATTCTGAATATTAAGGAATTATAAAACCATTAGCAGTGATGATGATGTGCTTGGGTTTATAACGCAATTATTATTGTTAGAGATACATAATGAAATGCTTATGGATGAAACTATAAACACTCAGGATGGTGGAAGTTGGGAGAGAGGACTGACCATGTTCGTAAATGGTTGAAACAGTGTGATGGGCACATGGGAATTCATTATACTATTTTGTCTGCTCTTATCGCATGCTCAAAATTTTTCAAAATAAAAACAAAAACAAAAAAACAAAAAACAACAGACCTAAGAATAAGAAAGAAATGAAATAAAAACTTTGATGAATATGATGAAATCTATTTATAAAAAAAGTGATCAGCAGTCACAAGAGAAAGTCAGCCCCAGTATAATTCTTGACATCTATCTGTTCAATGATAAACCTATTTAAGACAAAGAACATAGGACTTAGATATGAAAGTATGTGTTCATTGGCCAGGTTCATGATTAAAAACCATGCGTGGTGCTGGGCTTTCTCCTAAGTTTGCTCCTCTTTAGAATAATGTGTAAAAGATGACCAAACAGACATAATAATATACAACAGGGAAGACTAATTAAATGA
>NW_011920239.1:0-9916 GCF_000151845.1 Pteropus vampyrus
TCTTAGATGATCTGAGTTGCAGCACTCCTGTGGTAAGGAGAGTGTTTAGATCTGCAGTGTGTGATGCATTCTTGGACTCCTCCCAGATTCACAGAGCGCAGATGCCAGTCTAGACCATTGGCTCCTTTCATGCTGCCAATACGTCCGATTCTGCTTCTGGCTGCAACGTGTTGACGGAAGGAGTCAAAGTGGACGAGAACTCTAAGCGCTGTGAGAAAGAAGATGCTAGTGTGATTCAATGCAGTGCTGCATCGGTTGTCATCAAGAGGATGCAGAAACAGGATCCAAGCTGGAGAAAGTATCCAGCGCAAGTCGAGGGAGCCGCATTGGATACCTGTCTATCGTCCGTGGACTTTCCATTCAACGTTTCAAGGCTACTGCGAAGATGTGCTGCGAATATCCTGGCTTCAGTCTCGCCGTGAAGAGCGAGGTTTTCCTCTTCTTCCCTGTCCTCTTCAGATTCAGGTTTGACTTCAGCGAGTTCTGTGCCGCACACTTCTTTCTGGGAGACGCATGGCAAAGCAAGCCTGACAGGACCGTATCTGTGTCTACGAGGCGGCTCTTTTCAGCCTGAAAAACCCCAGGGAAATACTCTTTGGCGAGCCATAGTCCTGGCCACGGCATGGTACTATCGGAAAAGATACTGATGCACTGACGGCTTTCTGACAGTTTCTGGCGCGGTGCTTACCGCGTACCCTAAATATTGTTATTTGGCCGAGGGTCAAAGTCCCTATCTTCGGGGAGCGTGACAGTAGAAAATACTCCATCTTTCAAGTCAGGAGGTGCTTGGAAACTGTGTCCTCAGCAACGGGGTTTCTGAAGTGAACGGGAAATGTGCTGTGGAATGCATGGGGAAACGGTATCCGTCTCCCCCGGGCCATTCTGAAGAGGCACGGACACACCGTGGCGGCCGTAATGCCCTGAATCAAAAGTGTTCGATCACTTTTGGTAGGGAGAGCCCTCTGAGGCAAAAGGCATCTCGCAATGACTTTTCCGTGAGCCACTTCCCCACTTCAAGCTTCAGTTTTCTAGGGGTACTGCAAACGCATCAAACGGGCCAGGTAATATTTCCAGAATCTGATCTGCCGGCAGTGTCGTGGTCAGGAGCGAGTTAATGTCAGCCGTGGGCCAGGCAAGCTTGGACTCTTCCGACACCTGCAGAGTGTGAAAGCGATTCCCGAAAACGGGCACTCTCCTCGGTGCGATTTCGTACGAAGCGGGTTGCGGCTTCCATGTGTTGCAAGGAAGCGCAGATGCCGAAGAGCACGCAAAGCATGAGGAAAACAGCGTGCTACGAGCTTTCCATACTGTGCTTCGTTACTCCCGTGACAAGGATCTAGAAACAGTAGTAAAGCAAAACTCGCACCCAAGGCCAATGTACAGCTTCTCGCATACTTCCCCATTGGAAGTAGGAAGTCCAGCCTGCGTTTCTTTGCTACTCATCTTGGACGCACTGAGGCCTACGGCGGCATTCTCGCCATGTAGAGAAAGGTGGCATATTTCAGAGCTGGATTCGTGGAATCCATGAATCCTTTGTTCACAGCGTGGCCCAGTGTTCTTTACAAGTGAAAAGCTGAACGCCAGCCCGTCACGACGCCGGCTCTCTTGACGATGTGACTGTGTTTCAGTACAAAGCCTGCAGAAAAGCAGTGTTTGGAGATCCGTGCTCTTGAACAGAGCATGCGATTACACTACATGAAAACGTACTTCTGCAGTGGCAGATTTGCTGCCGTTTGTCATTGTGGTACTTTCCCAGGACTCTGAGTCACTGTGTCTCTGCCGAACATAATGGAGAGCCGCCGTGTCTTGCCTGCAGTCTGAAAGCCGAATACGAGGTGAGGTTTGTCTGCCGAGCGGGAGCCTTTCGTCTGTGTCCGCAGCAGTGCAGTTCCTGAAGTCAACAGGAGAGAAGTTGAGGAATACATAGACCAATCGAACCCGACTCCCTAAGCAGTTCCCGAAGAGACCCTCACACACTGCTGGGGCCTGACTGCTGGGATTCTAATCGGTCTGATCGGGAAGACAGAGCACTCTGAAGCAAATTACCGCTCGCAAAGGCTTTTCATGAGCCGCTTTCGTGCTCAGAGCTGCCGTTTCCCAGTGCGGCTCCAACAGCTTCTCATGGGCCAAGGAATTCTTAGATGATCTGAGTTGCAGCACTCCTGTGGTAAGGAGAGTGTTTAGATCTGCATTGTGTGATGCATTCTTGGACTCCTCCCAGATTCACAGAGCGCATATGCCAGTCTAGACCATTGGCTCCTTTCATGCTGCCAATACGTCCGATTCTGCTTCTGGCTGCAACGTGTTGACGGAAGGAGTCAAAGTGGACGAGAACTCTAAGCGCTGTGAGAAAGAAGATGCTAGTGTGATTCAATGCAGTGCTGCATCGGTTGTCATCAAGAGGATGCAGAAACAGGATCCAAGCTGGAGAAAGTATCCAGCGCAAGTCGAGGGAGCCGCATTGGATACCTGTCTATCGTCCGTGGACTTTCCATTCAACGTTTCAAGGCTACTGCGAAGATGTGCTGCGAATATCCTGGCTTCAGTCTCGCCGTGAAGAGCGAGGTTTTCCTCTTCTTCCCTGTCCTCTTCAGATTCAGGTTTGACTTCAGCGAGTTCTGTGCCGCACACTTCTTTCTGGGAGACGCATGGCAAAGCAAGCCTGACAGGACCGTATCTGTGTCTACGAGGCGGCTCTTTTCAGCCTGAAAAAGCCCAGGGAAATACTCTTTGGCGAGCCATAGTCCTGGCCACGGCATGGTACTATCGGAAAAGATACTGATGCACTGACGGCTTTCTGAGAGTTTCTGGCGCGGTGCTTACCGCGTACCCTAAATATTGTTCCTTGGCCGAGGGTCAAAGTCCCTATCTTCGGGGAGCGTGACAGTAGAAAATACTCCATCTTTCAAGTGAGGAGGTGCTTGGAAACTGTGTCCTCAGCAACGGGGTTTCTGAACTGAACGGGAAATGTGCTGTGGAATGCATGGGGAAACGGTATCCGTCTCCCCAGGGCCATTCTGAAGAGGCACGGACACACCGTGGCGGCCGTAATGCCCTGAATCAAAAGTGTTCGATCACTTTTGGTAGGGAGAGCCCTCTGAGGCAAAAGGCATCTCGCAATGACTTTTCCGTGAGCCACTTCCCCACTTCAAGCTTCAGTTTTCTAGGGGTACTGCAAACGCATCAAACGGGCCAGGTAATATTTCCAGAATCTGATCTGCCGGCAGTGTCGTGGTCAGGAGCGACTTAATATAAGCCGTGGGCCAAGCAAGCTTGGACTCTTCCGACACCTGCAGAGTGTGAAAGCGATTCCCGAAAACGGGCACTCTCCTCGGTGCGATTCGTACGAAGCGGATTCCGGCTTCCATGTGTTGCAAGGAAGCGCAGATGCCGAAGAGCACGCAAAGCATGAGGAAAACAGCGTGCTACGAGCTTTCCATACTGTGCTTCGTTACTCCCGTGACAAGGATCTAGAAACAGTAGTAAAGCAAAACTCGCACCCAAGGCCAATGTACAGCTTCTCGCATACTTCCCCATTGGAAGTAGGAAGTCCAGCCTGCGTTTCTTTGCTACTCATCTTGGACGCACTGAGGCCTACGGCGGCATTCTCGCCATGTAGAGAAAGGTGGCATATTTCAGAGCTGGATTCGTGGAATCCATGAATCCTTTGTTCACAGCGTGGCCCAGTGTTCTTTACAAGAGAAAAGCTGAACGCCAGCCCGTCACGACGCCGGCTCTCTTGACGATGTGACTGTGTTTCAGTACAAAGCCTGCAGAAAAGCAGTGTTTGGAGATCCGTGCTCTTGAACAGAGCATGCTGTTACACTACATGAAAACGTACTGCTGCAGTGGCAGATTTGCTGCCGTTTGTCATTGTGGTACTTTCCGAGGACTCTGAGTCACTGTGTCTCTGCCGAACATAATGGAGAGCCGCCGTGTCTTGCCTGCAGTCTGAAAGCCGAATACGAGGTGAGGTTTGTCTGCCGAGCGGGAGCCTTTCGTCTGTGTCCGCAGCAGTGCACTTCCTGAAGTCAACAGGAGAGAAGTTGTGGAATACATAGACCAATCGAACCCGACTCCCTAAGCAGTTCCCGAAGAGACCCTCACACACTGCTGGGGCCTGACTGCTGGGATTCTAATCGGTCTGATCGGGAAGACAGAGCACTCTGAAGCAAATTACCGCCCGCAAAGGCTTTTCATGGGCGGCTTTCGTGCTCCGAGCTGCCGTTTCCCAGTGCGGCTCCAACAGCTTCTCATGGGCCAAGGAATTCTTAGATGATCTGAGTTGCAGCACTCCTGTGGTAAGGAGAGCGTTTAGATCTGCAGTGTGTGATGCATTCTTGGACTCCTCCCAGATTCACAGAGCGCAGATGCCAGTCTAGACCATTGGCTCCTTTCATGCTGCCAATATGTCCGATTCTGCTTCTGGCTGCAACGTGTTGACAGAAGGAGTCAAAGTGCACGCGAACTCTGAGCGGTGTGAGAAAGAAGATGCTAGCATGATTCAATGCAGTGCTGCATCGGTTGTCATCAAGAGGATGCAGAAACAGGATCCAAGCTGGAGAAAGTATCCAGCGCAAGTCGAGGGAGCCGCATCGGATACCTGTCTATCATCCGTGGACTTTCCATTCAACGTTTCAAGGCTACTGCGAAGATGTGCTGCGAATATCCTGGCTTCAGTCTCGCCGTGAAGAGCGAGGTTTTCCTCTTCTTCCCTGTCCTCTTCAGATTCAGGTTTGACTTCAGCGAGTTCTGTGCCGCACACTTCTTTCTGGGAGACGCATGGCAAAGCAAGCCTGACAGGACCGTATCTGTGTCTACGAGGCGGCTCTTTTCAGCCTGAAAAACCCCAGGGAAATACTCTGTGGCGAGCCATAGTCCTGGCCACGGCATGGTGCTATCGGAAAAGATACTGATGCACTGACGGCTTTCTGACAGTTTCTGGCGCGGTGCTTACCGCGTACCCTAAATATTGTTATTTGGCCGAGGGTCAAAGTCCCTATCTTCGGGGAGCGTGACAGTAGAAAATACTCCATCTTTCAAGTGAGGAGGTGCTTGGAAACTGTGTCCTCAGCAACGGGGTTTCTGAACTGAACGGGAAATGTGCTGTGGAATGCATGGGGAAACGGTATCCGTCTCCCCAGGGCCATTCTGAAGAGGCACGGACACACCGTGGCGGCCGTAATGCCCTGAATCAAAAGTGTTCGATCACTTTTGGTAGGGAGAGCCCTCTGAGGCAAAAGGCATCTCGCAATGACTTTTCCGTGAGCCACTTCCCCACTTCCAGCTTCAGTTTTCTAGGGGTACTGCAAACGCATCAAACGGGCCAGGTAATATTTCCAGAATCTGATCTGCCGGCAGTGTCGTGCTCAGGAGCGACTTAATATCAGCCGTGGGCCAAGCAAGCTTGGACTCTTCCGACACCTGCAGAGTGTGAAAGCGATTCCCGAAAACGGGCACTCTCCTCGGTGCGATTTCGTACGAAGCGGGTTCCGGCTTCCATGTGTTGCAAGGAAGCGCAGATGCCGAAGAGCACGCAAAGCATGAGGAAAACAGCGTGCTACGAGCTTTCCATACTGTGCTTCGTTACTCCCGTGACAAGGATCTAGAAACAGTAGTAAAGCAAAACTCGCACCCAAGGCCAATGTACAGCTTCTCGCATACTTCCCCATTGGAAGTAGGAAGTCCAGCCTGCGTTTCTTTGCTACTCACCTTGGACGCACTGAGGCCTACGGCGGCATTCTCGCCATGTAGAGAAAGGTGGCATATTTCAGAGCTGGATTCGTGGAATCCATGAATCCTTTGTTCACAGCGTAGCCCAGTGTTCTTTACAAGAGAAAAGCTGAACGCCAGCCCGCACGACGCCGGCTCTCTTGACGAAGTGACAGTGTTTCAGTACAAAGCCTGCAGTGAAGCAGTCTTTGGAGATCCGTGCTCTTGAACAGAGCATGCGATTACCCTACATGAAAACGTACTGCTGCAGTGGCAGTTTTTCTGCCGTTTGTCATTGTGGTACTTTCCCAGGACTCTGAGTCACTGTGTCTCTGCCGAACATAATGGAGAGCCGCCGTGTCTTGCCTGCAGTCTGAAAGCCGAATACGAGGTGTGGTTTGTCTGCCGTGCGGGAGCCTTTCGTCTGTGTCCGCAGCAGTGCAGTTCCTGAAGTCAACAGGAGAGAAGTTGTGGAATACATAGACCAATCGAACCGACTCCCTAAGCAGTTCCCGAAGAGACCCTCACACACTGCTGGGGCCTGACTGCTGGGATTCTAATCGGTCTGATCGGGAAGACAGAGCACTCTGAAGCAAATTACCGCCCGCAAAGGCTTTTCATGGGCCGCTTTCGTGCTCCGAGCTGCCGTTTCCCAGTGCGGCTCCAACAGCTTCTCATGGGCCATGGAATTCTTAGATGATCTGAGTTGCAGCACTCCTGTGGTAAGGAGAGTGTTTAGATCTGCAGTCTGTGATGCATTCTTGGACTCCTCCCAGATTCACAGAGCGCAGATGCCAGGCTAGACCATTGGCTCCATTCATGCTGCCAATACGTCCGATTCTGCTTCTGCCTGCAACGTGTTGACAGAAGGAGTCAAAGTGGACGAGAACTCTAAGCGCTGTGAGAAAGAAGGTGCTAGCGTGATTCAATGCAGTGCTGCATCGGTTGTCATCAAGAGGATGCAGAAACAGGATCCAAGCTGGAGAAAGTATCCAGCGCAAGTCGAGGGAGCCGCATTGGATACCTGTCTATCGTCCGTGGACTTTCCATTCAACGTTTCAAGGCTACTGCGAAGATGTGCTGCGAATATCCTGGCTTCAGTCTCGCCGTGAAGAGCGAGGTTTTCCTCTTCTTCCCTGTCCTCTTCAGATTCAGGTTTGACTTCCGCGAGTTCTGTGCCGCACACTTCTTTCTGGGAGACGCGTGGCAAAGCAAGCCTGACAGGACCGTATCTGTGTCTACGAGGCGGCTCTTTTCAGCCTGAAAAACCCCAGGGAAATACTCTTTGGCGAGCCATAGTCCTGGCCACGGCATGGTACTATCGGAAAAGATACTGATGCACTGACGGCTTTCTGACAGTTTCTGGCGCGGTGCTTACCGCGTACCCTAAATATTGTTCCTTGGCCGAGGGTCAAAGTCCCTATCTTCGGGGAGCGTGACAGTAGAAAATACTCCATCTTTCAAGTGAGGAGGTGCTTGGAAACTGTGTCCTCAGCAACGGGGTTTCTGAAGTGAACGGGAAATGTGCTGTGGAATGCATGGGGAAACGGTATCCGTCTCCCCCGGGCCATTCTGAAGAGGCACGGACACACCGTGGCGGCCGTAATGCCCTGAATCAAAAGTGTTCGATCACTTTTGGTAGGGAGAGCCCTCTGAGGCAAAAGGCATCTCGCAATGACTTTTCCGTGAGCCACTTCCCCACTTCAAGCTTCAGTTTTCTAGGGGTACTGCAAACGCATCAAACGGGCCAGGTAATATTTCCAGAATCTGATCTGCCGGCAGTGTCGTGGTCAGGAGCGACTTAATGTCAGCCGTGGGCCAGGCAAGCTTGGACTCTTCCGACACCTGCAGAGTGTGAAAGCGATTCCCGAAAACGGGCACTCTCCTCGGTGCGATTTCGTACGAAGCGGTTTCCGGCTCCCATGTGTTGCAAGGAAGCGCAGATGCCGAAGAGCACGCAAAGCATGAGGAAAACAGCGTGCTACGAGCTTTCCATACTGTGCTTCGTTACTCCCGTGACAAGGATCTAGAAACAGTAGTAAAGCAAAACTCGCACCCAAGGCCAATGTACAGCTTCTCGCATACTTCCCCATTGGAAGTAGGAAGTCCAGCCTGCGTTTCTTTGCTACTCATCTTGGACGCACTGAGGCCTACGGCGGCATTCTCGCCATGTAGAGAAAGGTGGCATATTTCAGAGCTGGATTCGTGGAATCCATGAATCCTTTGTTCACAGCGTGGCCCAGTGTTCTTTACAAGAGAAAAGCTGAACGCCAGCCCGTCACGACGCCGGCTCTCTTGACGATGTGACTGTGTTTCAGTACAAAGCCTGCAGAAAAGCAGTCTTTGGAGATCCGTGCTCTTGAACAGAGCATGCGATTACACTACATGAAAACGTACTTCTGCAGTGGCAGATTTGCTGCCGTTTGTCATTGTGGTACTTTCCCAGGACTCTGAGTCACTGTGTCTCTGCCGAACATAATGGAGAGCCGCCGTGTCTTGCCTGCAGTCTGAAAGCCGAATACGAGGTGAGGTTTGTCTGCCGAGCGGGAGCCTTTCGTCTGTGTCCGCAGCAGTGCAGTTCCTGAAGTCAACAGGAGAGAGGTTGTGGAATACATAGACCAATCGAACCCGACTCCCTAAGCAGTTCCCGAAGAGACCCTCACACACTGCTGGGGCCTGACTGCTGGGATTCTAATCGGTCTGATCGGGAAGACAGAGCACTCTGAAGCAAATTACCGCCCGCAAAGTCTTTTCATGGGCGGCTTTCATGCTCCGAGCTGCCGTTTCCCAGTGCGGCTCCAACATCTTCTCATGGGCCAAGGAATTCTTAGATGATCTGAGTTGCAGCACTCCTGTGGTAAGGAGAGGGTTTAGATCTGCAGTGTGTGATGCATTCTTGGACTCCTCCCAGATTCACAGAGCGCAGATGCCAGTCTAGACCATTGGCTCCTTTCATGCTGCCAATACGTCCGATTCTGCTTCTGGCTGCAACGTGTTGACAGAAGGAGTCAAAGTGGACGCGAACTCTAAGCGCTGTGAGAAAGAAGATGCTAGCGTGATTCAATGCAGTGCTGCATCGGTTGTCATCAAGAGGATGCAGAAACAGGATCCAAGCTGGAGAAAGTATCCATCGCAAGTCGAGGGAGCCGCATTGTATACCTGACTATCGTCCGTGGACTTTCCATTCAACGTTTCAAGGCTACTGCGAAGATGTGCTGCGAATATCCTGGCTTCAGTCTCGCCGTGAAGAGCGAGGTTTTCCTCTTCTTCCCTGTCCTCTTCAGATGCAGGTTTGACTTCAGCGAGTTCTGTGCCGCACACTTCTTTCTGGGAGACGCATGGCAAAGCAAGCCTTACAGGACCGTATCTGTGTCTACGAGGCGGCTCTTTTCAGCCTGAAAAACCCCAGGGAAATACTCTTTGGCGAGCCATAGTCCTGGCCACGGCATGGTGCTATCGGAAAAGATACTGATGCACTGACGGCTTTCTGACAGTTTCTGGCTCGGTGCTTACCGCGTACCCTAAATATTGTTATTTGGCCGAGGGTCAAATTCCCTATCTTCGGGGAGCGTGACAGTAGAAAATACTCCATCTTTCAAGTGAGGAGGTGCTTGGAAACTGTGTCCTCAGCAACGGGATTTCTGAACTGAACGGGAAATGTGCTGTGGAATGCATGGGGAAACGGTATCCGTCTCCCCAGGGCCATTCTGAAGAGGCACGGACACACCGTGGCGGCCGTAATGCCCTGAATCAAAAGTGTTCGATCACTTTTGGTAGGGAGAGCCCTCTGAGGCAAAAGGCATCTCGCAATGACTTTTCCGTGAGCCACTTCCCCACTTCAAGCTTCAGTTTTCTAGGGGTACTGCAAACGCATCAAACGGGCCAGGTAATATTTCCAGAATCTGGTCTGCCGGCAGTGTCGTGGTCAGGAGCGACTTAATATCAGCCGTGGGCCAAGCAAGCTTGGACTCTTCCGACACCTGCAGAGTGTGAAAGCGATTCCCGAAAACGGGCACTCTCCTCGGTGCGATTTTGTACGAAGCGGGTTCCGGCTTCCATGTGTTGCAAGGAAGCGCAGATGCCGAAGAGCACGCAAAGCATGAGGAAAACAGCGTGCTACGAGCTTTCCATACTGTGCTTCGTTACTCCCGTGACAAGGGTCTAGAAACAGTAGTAAAGCAAAACTCGCACCCAAGGCCAATGT
>NW_011920240.1:0-4245 GCF_000151845.1 Pteropus vampyrus
TGACCTGCCCCGATGGGGCGGTGGGCAGGCCGTCCGGGAGGACCCGTCGTGGGGTGCAGATGGGCCCGTTTTGCACGGAACCAGTCCATTTCTTCAGGCAGTGGGAAACTGGGATGATGCACGTCACTGGCTGTCACACGGAGACACTGTCAGCCGTCAGGAGAAAGAGCTCCTGTTGAAATGGCCCTTTCTGTCTGTGGAGGGTTGGAGAGGGGACCCCAGCGCCCCCCCTCCATCGCCACCCACCTCCCTGGGGTCCATTCTCAGCTAATCACCTGTTGAGCCACCTGGGTGCCTCCCACCCAACAGCCCGGGGCGACCAGCCAGGACACTCAGGGCTGGCTGAGGGGAAGAGCCCCCTTTTGTCACTAGAGAAGGCAGATGGTCTTCATTTGGCCACAAAGTAATCCTCACCCCCACCCCAGCTTCCTGGCCCTTAACATCCATTCGTGCATTCATTCATTCATTCATTCATTCACTCATTCACTCATTCACTCAGCAGATCAGCTGTGGACGCCCACAGCCGGCCACGTCGCAGGAAGTCCTCCCAGGCACTCCGGTGTCTGCCGCTTTCCTCCTGAGACACTGCGAGGCGAGGGTGGGGGGGGGATGGCCACCACTGCCCCGGTGAGGAGGCGGAGGCTCAGGTCAGCGAAACGGCACCCCGACCTCCGGGACCCCTTTGGGGTCGGCTAAGAGTCCCTTGGCTTTCCCAGAACCAAAGAGATCGACAAAAGATATTTCAAGGCTCAAAAAAAGGTTTTAAGTGGTGATAGGACTGTTTTAGTTAGTAAATATTTAATTGTTGTACGCAAACTTTGTTCACTGTTAAGTCGAGTGTTCATTTTACAGTGATTCGTGGGTTAGATGTCCCCACTTGGTCAGAAGGCTCAGGGCTGCGTGGTGACCACTGAGAAAGCATGGCCCCCCCCAGGCAGAGCCACCCCTGGCCCAGCGAAGGCAGACGCAGCCTTTTGCCAATAGCCGAAGAGGATGGGTTCCCGGCCTTGGGGCTGCCAGCGCTGGCTGGAGGCCGTGGGCTGCGCCCACAGAGTATGTTCACCCCCACCAAGCACAGCCCTTTGCTTTGCCATCCAGCCCAGGCCTTGTCCCCTCTCCGGGCAGCAGAGGCCAAGGCTCCATGGCCCCCCTTTTCACAAGGGTGGTCTGTGGGTGACAGACAGGCCACCCATCCACACCTCAACGGCCATTTCCTGGTGTTCCCTGGCCAGGCCTGTGCGCAGGGCTGGGCTGGAGGACAAAGCTCGCTCCCGGCAGGGGTGACGCTGGGACAAGCCGTGAGCACAGGCCCGTGTCGCGGCAGGGGAGGCGTGATGTAACAGGAAGTCCGCGATGGACGGGGTGGTGTGTGGAAGCCCCACCCCCATGAGGGCGCGAGGCGCCCAGGGGCAGATGCGGTCACCAGAGAGGCCCCCACGCCCCAGCAGAGCGGGAGACCAGAGCACTGACCCCGCGTGAGGGCCCAGCGTGCTGGCACCTTGCTCCCGGCCTCCCCAGTCCCCACGCTGAGACAAGCCCCCGGTCTGTGCTGTTCGTCGGGGTGGCCTCAGGATGACTGGCAGGTGTGACAGAGCCGGTTCCAGCCCCAGCTCTGCCAGGTCCTCGCCGAAGGCCGGGGGCCACTCCTGGGCCTGCTCGGGCAGTTGGGGGTGGACAGGCGCTAGACTTCTGTGGCTTGTTTTGTTAATTTTATTTTTTTATTATTTTATTTTTTTAGGCGAGGTAACCCTTGGTTGACCTCACAGGTCGCAAGGACCTTGTCAGTTTACAATCCATTATTTTTAACTTTTTACGCCTACAGCACCCGGTCTTCCTCGGTGGTCTCCCGTCCAAGTACTCACCAGGCCCGACCCTGCTTAACTCCCGAGATCAGACGGGATCGGGCTTGTTGGTGGCCGTAGTGTCGCTTGTTTTAAGGGAAGCGAAGCGGATGCTGTGTCTCGGGTGGAGGATGCTGCTGGGCCAGGGCAGCGGGTCACGGCCCTGAGGTGCCCGCGACGTCCCTGCTCCACCTTCCTCGGGGGGCCCGGTCCCCGCCCCCACCTCCACTTCTCCTCCTCGGCCTCCCTTTTCCTTCCCGCCCAGTTCTAGGCCTTGTCTTTCCCTCCTTCTCTTTGTCCCGCCTTTTTAAAAACCAGCCTCTCGGGGGCGGGGGGACGGAAACATCCCCAAAGGGCGAAGGTCCTGTCGGTGGCAGGAGCCCCGTCAGCCCTGTGCCCGTACCCCCACTCCTGTTTCCTGCCGGTCCCTTCCACGGACCCCTTTCTCTCTGGGAAGCGGGCTCGTTGTCACATGCTGGCGGAGAGCATTTCCCGTCATCTGCGTTGTCACCTGTGTGTGACCCTGATGGCTGCACACGGTTCCCCCCACCAGCGCCGTCTCCCCCTGGTTCCGTGGCGCTGCTGCCGACAGCCCTCCTGAGTCCCTGGCCTGGCAGGCCCGCCTGACTGGGTCCTCGCTGGCCAGTCCGCCGTTAGAGAAAGCATTTGGGGGGCGCCTGGGGGTATCCTGCTTTGTTTCCTCCGCGATGCGTGCAGCACGGTGTCCCTGGACAGTGCCTCTCGGAATACTGTGTCACCCTGAAAATCGATGCCAGAAATCGGGGTGTCCTGGCCGAGTCCGCCGAGACATGTCCTCAGTGACCAGAGCAGGTCACAGGAGGAGTCGCAGTCTTCGGAGTGACCCCATTTTATTAAAAAGAACGCTGCACGTGTCTGTGTTCATGCAAATACCCAAAGACGCACAGGGGTGTCCAGACGACACCCCAGCTTGCAGTCGCCCCTGGGAACGCGGCTGGCACTGGCGGGGCCGACGGGGATTTTGACTTCTTGTATGATTTATGGAGTCAGTAGCGACGCATTCTGGGACAACGGTTTTTAAGCACCACCCGCTCTGGAAGGCGGGGCCCTCCCCTGTCCCGGGTATCGGCCACCTGCAGGACGGCCTCCCGTGACAGGCGGTGGCTGCAGGCTGTGCTCGCCCTGCCCTTCCGCTGGGAGGAGGGGTCCAGAGACAGGGAGGAGAGGGAAGAAACTCCTTCTTCATGGGTTTGGGTGTCCTGCGACCAGGCTTGCCAGCTGGTTTCCATGGAGACGTTGCCACAGCCCGGGGTTGATGCTAAGTGTACGTGCACGCCCGCTCCGCGTGCCGCCTGCTGACCACGAAGGTGCCCGACCAAGATCCCCGTGCAGACCCGCGTGTCTGCACAATCTGAGTTTGCACGACCAGCAAACTCGGGACCTCCCGTGCCGCTGGTTCCGGCTCTGCCTCAGGAGAACCAGAGCAGCAGACGTGCACAGCAGCCACCCCGCCCCCAGGCGCCTCCCCTGCCCACCTGCCACCCCACGCCCGCAGGCAGAGGTTACCGTGCCCCAGCTTCAAACCGTGCCCCAGAAGCTCCCACTGAGAGGGGGCCTCTCTCCTTCGAGCTCTCGTGCGTCTGGGCTTCTGCCCTTCCTGGCTGACCTGGGCATGGCCAGGCCTGACAGTCACGTGCTCAGAGAAGCCTTCCCTGACCTCTCTCGACTAGATAGCGCCCACCATGTTACACACCCCCAGAGCAGGCACCCTGGGGTTTGCACACTGGGGTTACTCATTCGGTCATTGTTGGCAAAGGCAGGGAGCCCTGTGGAGCAAGGGTCAAATTCGTCCTGTGTCTCTGTCTCCCTATGGAGGTGCTCGCAGTTCGAATAGCTGTTGGATGGATGAGTGGGTGGACACAGCACGGATAAATATAGGAAGGGACGGGTGGCGAACTAGAGGGACGGATGCACGTGTGCACGGAGGGAAGGATGGGTGGATGGATGGACGGACTGATGGACGGATGGATGGAGAGATGGAGAGATGGACAGGTGGACGGATAGATGGATGGAGAGATGGACGGACGGACGGACGGATGGATGGATGGATGGAGAGATGGACGGATGGATGGGTGGATGGATGGACGGACAGACGGACGGATGGATGGAGAGATGGAGAGATGGACAGGTGGACGGATAGATGGATGGAGAGATGGACGGACGGATGGATGGATGGATGGATGGAGAGATGGACGGGTGGATGGATAGATGGATGGAGAGATGGACGGACGGACGGACGGACGGACGGACGGACGGACGGACGGACGGATGGATGGATGGATGGATGGACAGACGGACGGATGGATAGATGGATGGATGGATGGACGGATGGACGGATGGACGAATGGATGGATGGATGCGTGGA
>NW_011920241.1:0-1819 GCF_000151845.1 Pteropus vampyrus
GAAACAACTGCATAATATAAAAATCAACAAAGAAAAATGTGTCTTATTTGAAAAGGCTAATAAACTCTTGTCAAGAATTATGAGAAAATGCAAAAATTACCAATATCAGAAAAAAGGAGACATCTCTACAGATTCTATATCATTATATGAAATGTTTTAATCCCTATAAAAATGTAACTACAAAAATATCTAGAATGTCCTAACAAAATGCAATAAATGAGATGGTGGCATGAGTTTGTGGACTACTCAGAAAAGGCAAAGCAGAATGCTTACATTCTATAATTTCTAATCTCCACAATGAGTATTTTGAGTGGTCTCAAAATATTGTTTGCAAATATGACACTGTCTTTCATACATCTTTACTTTAGTACTACTATTCCTTCTGCTGTTCCCTCCACCTTTTAAAATTCTACATATGCTTGAAGAATCAACTGTACTGATCTAAGGACAGCACCAGATAAATCCACAGAGAAACACACACACACACACACACACACACACACACACACACACACATACACACACACATACCACTAAACTGATAGTTCAACAATTAACCATAAGATTTCTTTATACAGCAAGTCCCACGCATCACTCCAAAACGTGGTTTTATTTATGAAAATAAATAAGCCTCTACCAAATATGGTAATTACACAAAGTTAGAGATACCTGTCCAACCAATCAATTTCACCTAGAAATAGAAATACTGGTTTATGTACAGCGTGCCATTAAGCATTCAAACCTGTTCCAAATTATTTAATTATATTTACCACGAGCTTCAATGATGAAGCCAAGTTATATGGGGAAATATGCTATTTTTTAAGAAGACTGATTGCTATATTAAAGTCGTTTAAAAAAATATATTAGCATGTCATGTGTGGCTTGGCAAAATTACTCTTTGGAGATACTTTATGTAATACTCAAATCAAAACCATTTTAGATGATCCCCTTAAGGAAGCAGCAAAAACACACTGCAAAAAAAAAAGAAAGGTTAAGAGTTCAGTTTTCAAAAGCTGAAAAATTGGCTGCTGCTAATCTGTGTTTATTGGCTTGCTACTACCGTGTTACTATCTTCTTGGTTTGCATGGGAAGAGTTTAAGTAACTCATTAGGCTCTATAGATTATTATAGATGAGAGCCAAAACTTAGCAGAAAGAGATTGAAATAAACTGAGGTAGAGAAGTGCAAAGAAAGAGAGACAGTGGAAAAATGAGAAAGAATGAGAAAAATACATAATAATTTGTGTATAGATGGACCATATACATACATATACATACATACATACACGTATATATATATATATACATATACACACACATATATATATATATATATATATATATATATATACATAGTTTATGCATTAGCTTTCTATTGCTGTGATATTATCATAAACTTAGTGGCATAAAACAAAATATATATTATTTTATTGTTCTGTAGGTTAGAATTCTGATGGCGTCACCAGGGTAAAATCAAGATGTCCGCAGGGTTGTGATCCTTTCTGGAGGCTCTAGGGGAAATCTGTTTCCTTGCTCATTCAGGTTGTTGGCAGAAATCTGTTTCTGGAGGCTTAAGTCTGTAGTCCTTGATTCCTTGCTGGCTGTCAACTGATTGATATTTCCAGCTTCTTCAAGTCTACTGCATTTTTTGGCTTGAGGCCCCTTTATCTTCAAAGGTAGGAATGGAAAGGAGCCTTCCATTCTCATGGCTCCTCTCTTTGACTCTTTGGCCTCCTCCTCTTATTTTTTAAAAGGTCCATAAGATTATTAGGGCCCACCAAAATACAGTAAATCCTCACTTAACATCGTGGACAGGTCTTT
>NW_011920242.1:0-1474 GCF_000151845.1 Pteropus vampyrus
TCCCCCCAGGGAGAAGCAGTCACAGGTCATGGGAAGAGACTGGACGTTAGTGTCCGATGAACTCCGGCAACACGCGGGCTTCTGGTTTCCCGCCGCTGGGCGTGGGGCAAACGCCTCACCTTGGAGCCCACACTCCGTCATTGGCAAGGTGGGGCGGGGGGCTCCAACGCCTGCGGGAAGCAATGTGCCCGGGCTCGGCCAGGACACCCCCACCGCAGGGGCAGCGACTGCTGCTTCCAACAGTTTTCTTTTTAGAAGCAGATGCTTTTAGCCTAAGTTGGGGATGTTTGTGCAGATAATTGGGAACTTATTCGAGTATTAAGATACTGGCTGTATTTTTAAGGAATGGATCCTGTAGAAGAAGTCACCCTTCATCTAGGCAGATTAAACTTCCCACAGCTTAGCCGTTCGTGGGCAGGTAGTCTAATTAATTTCCACACCATTCCTCCACTGCCGGTTTCATTATTTCGATTCTCTAGGGACACATGACACTAAACTGCTAGTAATTTCAAGGCTGAGTGACTTGTAAATATTTATTGTTTTGAAAAAAATTTTTTTTTCGTTTTCTATTTACTTCCCCAAATAGCAGTAGTATATTTGGAATGCCTTTGAGTGAATTCAACCATATTTATAATGTAATAGAAAATATATAAAGTTTTGGTTATGAAAATTTTTATAAGTTACTTTCTTTGGTCTTGATTACTAAGAAAGACAAGGCCTTCCTAAGAAGCGCCTTCATCTGAAAGAAACGGCAAGACGTTAGCATCGAACTAAATCATTTTCATTTACTTTAAGTCAGATCCCGGTCCTTAACTTTCTACTACTTTTAAAAAGCAGGACTTGAGTTGGGCAAGGTTTCGAAAGTTCTCATGGTCGTTGGGAATGAATGCATGTCCCTCGGCATCCTGACTTTCACCACCTAAAGCCAGCCCACGACTGCCCATGAAGTCGCCTTATCAAAGAGTTACACACACTCAAGGAACTTGTCTGGAAAGTGGCGGTGGCGGCCCTCAGGAAAAGGAACATCGCAGACATCTCTAAACAGATGTGTTGAAACCACTGCAGTTTGGGGGGAGCAGACTGAGGCATTTGTCATGAGGTCGAGGGGGCTGCGAGGCGCCTCACCTCCCCGCTGGCGCAGGGTCCATGGGTGGGTGGGCGTGAACTGCTAGACCCCTGGTTCACGGGGCTTTGCTCACAGGAATTCTGTGGTTGCCACAGCTTGAGGCGCTTGGACCGGGAGTCAGTCACACTTTCAGATTTCACGGGACAGGCACTTTTCCATTCTAGTCTCGTCTCAGTCACCGATCACCTGGGGCCCTTTGAACAACCCAGGGACCTCTCTGCACCTCTTTCCTCATTCGTGAGATGCAGAGGTCTCAGCTCGGCTGCGGGGCAGAATCACCTGAGAACGTGCATCTAATGACACGCAGTTCCGGGTTGCGCCGAGAATCTGCATCCTAACACGTTCCAG
>NW_011920243.1:0-9818 GCF_000151845.1 Pteropus vampyrus
GGAACAAAGATATTTGTGTACTTGGCAACAATGTAAGAAGTTGAGATTGTAAAGCGCTGGGAAAATCAGGGAGGTAACTGTTCACATAGCAGTCACTGCACATTCCTTGCAACAGTTTAGCAGAGAGTTCTGAGTTGTGAGACTGTCATTGTTTCTACTAGATATAGTAATCTGGCTAACCTTGATTAATGACTACTGTCTTTCTTATTATAATGTTATAAATAGTGTGCTCTAAATAAACTCGGGGACACAGACACAGCTGTGATCCCTCCTGCAATTCTGTCTGTCTTCTTTCTTTTCCTCAGTCCATGCTCCCCCTTTCAGGTACCCTGAATTACTTCGTGGGCTGGCTCCGACAGAGGAGGGAGGAAGGGCGTGGAAAGGGGCAGGATCTAAGAAAGAGCAGGCATTCTCCAAATCTCTGTTCAGACAGAACTACTCCACCAATTAGCATATCTGTGGAAGATGTTAGATTGTAGCCTCTTCCTGTCTACAGATAAGGTGATAACGCTAAGGTATTTTAGTACCTCTTCCCAATTTTTAAGGACACAAAAAGAGGATTAGGGACATACAAATGAGACCTTGTGTTTTAAAAACTGGCACTTTCAAATTTTTTCCCTTACTTTGGCTCAAAATGCCTCAGGCGGTAGCAGCTTGTATTTTCATTTCTAATAGACTCAGCAGGAAGACCCTAGAAAATGCTGAGACTTTCCTTGTAATTATGATCGGGCTTTGAAAAATCGTCCTCCATTTTTGTCAGATTTCTGATGTTTTTACATCTTTTGAAATCTGTTCCAACATTCTGAAACAGGGATAAGGCAGAAGAACTACATAGATTACTGATTATTAAACCAGACTGTTTTCAGACCCTGCAAGGTACTGCTACCATTTCGGAAACTGCCTGATCATCCCTATGGCCATACAAGGAGAAACCTACAGAACAAAGGAAGATTCATGCAGAGAATAATACAAAGTGTTTGTCCATACTGTTAATGTTTACAGTTACCATAAGAGGAAAACGGGAAAACAAAATTTAAGATGTACCCTACGATCTACTCCATTCTTGACTTGCCTTGCCCAGACTAAGAGATCAAAACTGATTCTCCAAATGTTCTATTAACGATATTTCTTAAAAGTTACGCCTTGTTGGGAAACGTGTTTTTTCCCTTCCACCTTTTTACCCTGATATTGATATTACCATCGATTATAATACCCAAAAAGGTGAAGAAGTAATTCAAAAGCTTAAGAAAAATTCATTTTGCTTCTATCCATTTATTCTTATTTCTAACAGTATTAATGAAAAAGTTGCTATCGTGAGTTTCCAAAAATATTTTCAAAATTAAAAGGTTTTTCAATACAAACAATTGATCATCAACCCAATAACATTAGCAATGACATAAAGCAATAAGGCTTTTTACAGCTTAGCCAAGAAAGACCAGGCTTCCTATCCCCATAGTATTTCCTTATCACAGCAGACAATACAAACACACAGGAAAACATAACCAGCTCTGCGAGGAAAGGTTCAGTAAAGAAAACTGGGAGACACTAAGTGCAAGTAGTTTGGCTTCAAAATAGTTTTCGTGCCCATCTACACATATTAGAGAGAAAAAACTCAGCTACCTCTTCTAATTTATCCCAAACCCTGCAGATATCGACCGAAAAGGCTGACAGAGTAAACAAATATACATACGGCTTACCTCTTGGGCCACATGTCCAACACCTCTCAGCCAAAGCAATTTCCAGGAGTTAGTAGTATCCCGGCCATTAATTCTGGAGACAAAAAAAAAAAAAGCAACTTTCTAGTTTTCCCAAATTCAACAAAATATACCTTCAAGCCCAACCATCTTTTATCAACAGGGGAGGAGGGGCATGGAAAAAGGCGAGATCTAAAAATGAGCCCAACAAATCTCCAAATCTCTTTGTTCTGGAAGATGTCTCCACTATTTAGCATATCTACTAAAGGAGCACTTAGCCTGGGAGACAGGCAAACTAGAATTATGGTAGAAGCAATTCCCCATTAGATATAGACACAACATCTTTAGTTTCTGTATATTATGAAACAAAAGATAGATAAATAAGTCTTAAGTACTAGTCACCCTCCCTATCTTATACGTCAAGTAAACAACAACATCACCAAGTTTTCCACATCAAACCATTCCTCTCATGGGTCATATGAAGTTCAATACCCCACCTAAAACCCCACAGCAATGTTGCAGGCAAAGCCTCTCTGCCCCATTTCTCTCACTGCGGTCCCACCGCCCACCACCTGGGGTCTGCAAACGTACACTGACTACCTCCCTGCAAAGGTGCTTCCAAAAGCCTTGAGAAAATTCCAGTGTGCTTATTGAAAAGGCAGAGCAAAGTCTGCCTGCAGAAGGAATACCTGGGTTCATGCTGGGTTGCAAGAATGTGACTCAGCACTCATGCCTGGCCACATGTGTCCATGCTCGGTCACATAGATGTGATGCGCAGTTATGGTGGAGTGTACCTAAGATTTAGCCCAGGATGCAGACCAGAGCACTGACGCCTGAGTTCACAATGATTGGCAAATCACACCGAGACCCACCCTCCCAGGTCCTACCCAGCACTCTTGTCCCCGAGGCCCCAAAACCTCACCTTATGGCTGACCCCAGCCTCTTACCCTGCTGTGCCTCAACACCACCTAGAAGCAAACAGCCAGTCAAATCCATAGAAAACCCTTCAGTATCTAATCACAAGCTGGCTTCACGCATACTTTAAACTGCCACTCTAAACTTACAAGAGACAATGACCTCACACCACTTCTAATTTTCGCCTAAGACTACAGACCGTGACTAAGAATTTTATTATATGTCCACCTGGGATTTACATAAGCATGAAAATGAGAAGAGCTCAGCAGGTAAATTTTATTGAGGCAACCCAGAAAGCAATGGTAGAAAGTGGGAGGCGGGTCAAAGCTGTTTACTGGGCTCCTACTATTGGGGCGCGATCAATTCTAAGACCCACGGAACCCATTGAGATGCATTGTGAGCCTTTATTAGCCAGCCGGCGACTGACTCTCTACCATGTAGGGTCAGAGGAGATAAGCCCGGAACTTACAGAGGAAGCAGCTTATAAAGCTTAAGACCATATCCTGCTGGTCTGCTGAACAAGCTAGCGAGCGGATTACAGAAAGCAGATGTTGGCTGTAAACGAGCGGATTACAGAAAGCAGATGTTGGCTGTAAACGTCTTACGCAAAGATAAATGTTTCCGGGGAAACTCTTAGATCAAACAGGGCCTAGCAGGCGGTTTCGTTATCTGCATCCTGGTGGCTGTCAGTGCTTTCCTGGGGGCTGGCGCCTGAAGATATCACTTCCCTGTGACTGATATATTGGAAAGTTTTTCACTCCTATACTTCTTGGTGCCTGTCTATTGCTAAGGTGGTTATGCTAAGATCTTTTAGTTATTTTTCACAGCTTTTGAGACAGGGAAAAGAGGAACGGGGATAGAAAATGAGGACCTGTGTTTTTACAATGGGCCCTCATCAAAATGGCAGGAAACTAAGTCCAAGCACTCTTTTCACTAATATTTTTCGTGCCCACCTAAATGTATTAGAGGAAAAAGACTGGCAGCACTTCGACATTCTCCAAAACCCAGCATATACAGAACACAAAGGCCGACAGGATAGACAAAGATACTTTTTACCTCTGCCAACACTCCAACATCATCGCTCTGCTACAGCTGTTTCCAGGAGCTAGCAGCATGCCAACCGTGAACTCCCCTGGTGCCATAACAAGATGGCAGCTTTCTAGTTTTCTCAATTCACTTAACGGAATCTTAAAAATCCTATCTTACAAATCCACTTAACAGAAAATCTCAGCGCGGGCATCTTTTACCACAAAGAAATGGGGAAGGGGCATGGAAAGGGGCAAGATCTACTAAAGAGCTGGAATCTCCAAATCTCTCTCTTCAGCCAAAACTTCTCCACCAATTATCATCTCTATAGAAGCTGTTAGCTTGGAGCTTCTTCCAGTCTACTTATAAGGTGATTATGCAATTTTTTTTTAGTACTTCTTCCACATTTTTAAGAGGGACAGGGAAAGACAATTAGGGATAGACAAAGGAGACTTGCCATTTTTAAAAGTGACCCTCTCAATTACTTTTCCTTAGTTTGACTCAAACTGCCTCAGGCAGTACTGGCCTGTGCTTGCATTTCTAACAGACTCAGCAGGAAGCCCCTGGAAGATGCTGACGCTGTCCTTGTAGTTCTGATCGCTGTCCTTGTAGTTCTGATCGGACTTTACAAAATCAGCTTCCATTTTTGTCAGATTTCTGATCACCTTTTACATCCTTTAAAATCTCTTCCAACATCTAATAAGGGATAAGGAAGGAGAACTAGACAAACTGAGAAATATTAAACAAGGCTGTTTCCAAAATCCGCAAGGTACTGCTACCTTTCGGGAACCTGGCAGATCACCCCTAAGACCAGACAAGGAGAAACCTACAGAACAAAAGAAATTTCCTGCAGAGATTACTAACAACTCTTGGTCCATACTGTTAATGTTTACTCTTACCATAAGAGGAAACCAGGAAAACAAAAAATTTAAGATGCACCCTACACAATGTAACCCCAACGATTTATTCCATTTTTTACTTACTCAGCCCAGAACAAGTATATTTTGAAGTATTAATTCAAAAGCTTAATACTTCATTTTGCTTCTATCCATTCATTTTTAAAATGTGGTATTTCTACCAAGATTAATGAAGCAATTGCGATCATGAGTTTCCATAAATATTTTCCAAATTAAAAGATTTTCTAATAAAGAATAACTTTAGCAAAGACCAAAACAAATAAGGCTTTTTACAACTTAGCTAAAGAAGCCAAGGCTTCCTATCCCCATGGTATTTCCTTCTTATAACAGCACGAAAGACGAAAGCACAGAAAACCATAACCACTGCGAGGAAAGTTTCAATATAGAAAACTGGTAGACACCTAGTGCAAATAGCTTGCCTCCACGAATAGTTTTCATGCACATCTAAATGTATTGGAGGGAAAAAGTCAGCCAGCTCTTCTAAATTCTCCCAGACCGTGCAGAAATCGAGCAAAAAGGCTGACAGGGTAAACAAATATGCTGCTTACCTCTGCCGACACACGTCCCAGATAGCTCAGCTATAGTAGTTTCCAGGAGATAATATCCCAGCAATTAATTTTCCTGGCGCCACAACAAAATGGCGACTTTCTAGTTTTCTCACGTTCAACTGCAGTACACCTTCAAGCCTTAGCATCTTTTATCAGCGAGGGAGGAGGGGCATGGAAAAAGGCAGGATCTGAAAAAGAGCCCGCCAAATCTCCAAATCTCTTTGTTCTGGAAGACTTTCCACTATTTAGCATATCTATTGCAGGAGCACTTAGCCTGGGAGACAGGCAAACTGGAATTATGGTAGAAGCAATTCCCCATTACATGTAGACAAAAGAACAGGAACATCTTTAGTTTCTCTATAATGTGAAGCAAAAAAATAGATTGACTAATCTTTAGTGCTAGTCACCCTCACTATCTTATCCCTCAAGTTATAAATCACATAACCAAAAGTTTTCCACACAAAGCCATTACTCTGCTGGGTGCTGTGAAGTTCAACCCTCTACCCAACACCCCACAGCAATGCTTGCACGCAAACCTTCTCCTTGCCATTTCCTCCCATGGAAGTCCCACCACCCACCACCTGGGGGCTGCAAAGGGACACTGACTACCTCCCCACAATGGCGCTTCCAAAACTCTGGAAAACCTTCTCCAACGTGTTTAATGAAAAAAAGCAAAGTCTGCCTGCAGAAGCCACACTTGGGTTTGAGACAAGATATCACTTTTAAAATTCTTAATCTTTTAGCAGGAAATGAAGTAGGACATCTCTTGCAGAGTTCATCTTTTTAGTAAACCTAGTTAGGATTTCTTCTCTGGAAAAAAAGGCCCTCTCCCTCAAATCCTGGTAACTGCCCTGGCTACTCAGATCCTCTGACTATTGATAAGGATCATCAGACCATTGTTAAGAAGAAATGGTGTTAAGCCAGGCAGGGCCCTTAAGAGTCTGATAGGGGAGGGGACTTTAAGCCAAAAGTCTTTCTTTTTACTCTTTAAGAATTGTATTAACTGAGCCTGTTTCCCTTTACTCACTTAATACGCAAATCAATAATAGAAATTAATAGATGTATGATTTAAATAATAAGTTTGTATCTTGTTTTCCTTGTCTAGGGATTGAGGTGGCACTTCAGCAAGGAAACCAAGACCCCACCCTGACTGAGGCAGAAAGGGAAAGAGTTCCATGAAACCCCTGTAGTCAGGGACTATGGCCATTCTAAACAGGAAGCAGATACAGAAGAAGAGACCTCCCCTTCTTCAACATCCTGTGCTGGCTGGAAAATTACTGCTTGGCTATAGCCCATAGGAACACAGGCTATCGCTCATGGGAACACAGGCTATCACCCATGGGAACATAACATTCTAACAATAAGCTTTCTGCTTCTGTACCCCTGCTTGCACACCTGACCTGTGGGTTGGCAGGTAGTGAATAGGAGAAAAATAGACCTTTGTGTTTAACACAGAATGAGGAATGGGATTTAGGGCTTAAAAATCCTGTACCTCTACATTTCGGGGCTACTTAATTTGGGGTCTGCGTACCTCTGGCAGACCCAGCTGTCTGAATAAAGAGCCTGTTTCCTATAACTCACTGATTTCTGGTGGTCCGTGTGTCTTTCGGGGGCTGGCGGCTACAACAATCCATACTAATAAGGTGGTTCGTGGCTCTTAGAAAAGAGGTAGGCAGGACAGTTAGGGGGTTTCGGGTCTGCCCGCAAAGACACAGAGGTCATCCTATCCTAGACGGGGTCCACCCTAATCCACCCACAATTAAGCAAGCCAGAAGGCACTTTTTTTTTTTCTTCACTCACACAAAGAAATCAGTAGGCAGAGAATCAGGTACCAGTTTAAGCCAGTGACTGGCACAAGGGCAATGAAGACCCCAACGCCCTTCACTCACATGGGTCTCATTAGACCATCATAATATGCTGCCTATGCCTGGAAATTCATTCATATTATAACAGACTGAATGCTGGGAACAAACATGTTCAGAACGCAAAATGATGACTCACTGGGTGCTGTCAATCTTCCTTGTCAATCAAGGAAGCCCAGTCTAAGTAACCAAACACAGCAAAAAGGGATAAAAACCCTGAAGTCTTGGCTACTTGGCTACCACCCTTCTCTTGCTCAGGCCTGCTTCCACGTCTGGAAGTGTACTTTCCTTCCTAAGAAAAACTTTTCTAATGTATTTCGGTGTCTTACTCAATTCTTTGTTCAGGACATCAAGAACCTGGACAACGTGCCGGGAGAGGACCCCATTCTCCAGTAATAATAACACAAGAGAAGGAAAAAAATACCATCTCTGGGCGATGAGTTAAAGAGAGAGAGAGAGAGAGAGAGAGAGAGAGAGAGAGAGAGAGAGAGAGAGAGACCTTGAGACTTAAAGTAACACGTTAGCTTCACAAATATTTTTTGACACCAATCTGAATGTATGAACAGACTGGCAGCACTTCTAAATTCTCCCAAACCCTGCAGAAATAGATCAAAGACTGACAGGGAAAATAAAAATACTGCTTAACTCTGCCAACAGACGTTCGTGATCTCTCGGCTGCAGCAGCTCACAGGAGCTAGTGGGATCGCAACCGTTAACCCACCTGGTGACAGAAGAAAAGTGCTTGTTGGTTTTCTCAAATTCAACTTCACCTGGCGTTCGAGTCTAAACATCTTTTATCGGGGGTAGGGAAAGAGGTGGAATCCAGATAAGAGCGGGAAATATTCAAATCTCAGTGTTTGCTCCACCCAGAAATAGGCACCAATTTTACAGCAATTACATGCCTATGATGGCTGTTAGCAAGGGGGAAAGGCAAGGGGAAATTAGGATAGAGGCAACTCCCCCATAATATGTGCAAGACTCAGAATACCTTAGTTCTTCTAGAATATGAAACAAGAAATAGATAAACCTATGTTTACTCCTTACCTATCTTACACCAAACATGAAAATAAGAAAAGGAAGAACTTTCCATATCGAGCTGTATCTCCGCTGGGTCCTTTGAAAGCCGACCCTTCTCCCCAAACCCTTACTCAGTCCTAGTGAAGAAGGGCCCGGTTGGGACCCTGCAGTAGAGGACGCACAGCATCCCAGGCTCCGCTTTTCCGTGCACTGTAGCTTAACAATAGATTGTCCCCCTGGCTTCACACATAGCTTGAAAAGTACCCTGCCATACAAAGTTTCCCTGGAACGAACGATTAATAACTTTGTGCTTACTAATCACAATCCTTCGGATCTAGCGTGCTTTCCAGACTACTCCCATCTTTATTCTGGGGATGCTGATGGCACTGGAGGACCACGTTGCAAGAGGGATGGCTCCATGAAGCATGACAGGCCTCAGAACTCCCACGCGGCCCCTGAATAATGCCCAGAGTTTCCATTAAATACCCTGAGGTGGACGGGGAAAATGTGGCAGGATGGATACAGAATAGCTCACAGATTGTGTGTTCTTTGAGGGTGAATAACCCCTTCAAGGGGTTTTACTGTTATTTGAAAGCTCTGTTTACGTAGTTGCAGGACACCAATGGTCGGGACTTTCTTAAACGTTTTACTAAAGAAAGGGTTGGTGTGGCATTGTGACTATCGACTAGGGCCTGTCCACGTAGTAATCTGTGATCCGATCACCTTGTGAGGTTAATTTCCATAGAACCTTTTTTCCCTCACACTTGCGTAGGGGCCAGTGGAGACCTGCAGGCGATTTCTCTAACCCAGTTCTAGCATGTGTGTTAGGGGAAGACGGGGTGCCTGGGGGATGGGGGAGTGGAGACTTGGAGGCGGTTTCTCCATTCCAGTACAAGGCCAGTATGTGAGGGCATAAGGGGCACTGGCAAATATGGGAGGAGCGACCTGAAGGCGAATTGTCCACGTAAACATTGAGAAAAAAAATTGCCTAATAAGAAGGGTTCCTGGTGCTTATCTGGGCTCAAATTTTAAAAAAGAGCCTAGCAGCCATTTCTATTAAGGGGTACTTCATGTAAACATCTCTGGGGGACCTGTTCTGAACTCCCACACCTTCATTTTAAAATGACTGCCACAAGAAGGATAAGATTATCTAAAAGAAGAGTTGAAGCTAAACTACTTCTGGCAGGTGAAATAAATTAAGTTTACCTGTGAACATAGCTAATGTTTCCTCTTAATTTTTGTGAAAAGGCATTTACGATTTGTATTTGTCCTTGACGAGAGAGCCTTGGAGCCACAGAAGCAGTTTGTGCTTTCAAAAACACTCTAGACCTTCATTTTCTTCTTTAGCATATTATTCTAAAACGGTATTAAATTATTCACTTAACCGAAGTGACAAAGCAAAACTTTGGTTCTTAGGATGGAGGAAATTATCTCTTAAGTCATCGAGCACTTGATTAAGACGGAAAACTATTTTAAGAAAGCAGTCTTTAATTTCTAGGCAGAAAACTTTTCATAATATCTTATCTGGAGCAGAAGGATGCATGAAAACTTTGTCCTTCTAAAGAAAGAATAACTCAACTCTGCTTCTACAAAAGTTTTCTCTTGATATTTACATTTTTCCTTGGTGAAATTTATTCCAATCTCATTCAACTTAACTGTCTATAACATTTCCTCTCCCAAGATGTCACCTCACAAACTCCCTACAACACTCCTTTTCACAGATTTTTTTTCCGGTTTTCCTCGTTCCCATTCTACAAGAACCAGCCCTACATTAGGACAAAGTTAATTTCCTTTCCCTGTAAAGGTTTAAGGAACAGCACGAAACCTCCAAATCGCTTT
>NW_011920244.1:0-1084 GCF_000151845.1 Pteropus vampyrus
GGGCCCCGGGGATGCTCTGCCCTGTCTGGCTCCTGCAGGAACCCCACTCGGCTTGTCCGTCCCCCGGGGGACGCGGCCGGTCCTTCCCAGGGCCCCCTGGCGCCGAGCGTGAGCCGGGCCCCTGGTGCACGAAGCTCCGTGAGGGAGGACCAGGGAGCGAGACACGGTGCAGGGCGACTCGCGGCCGCGTCACCGCAGCGTGGCCTTCTCTGCCCTGTGGGTGTCGCGTCTCCTCCGCCTCTCTCCAGACAGACACTGTGACTGCAACCGGGGCGTCCCGCGAGGGACCCCAAGCAGCCGGGCGCGTCCCTGTCCCTCTGCGTCCTCCCGCGGTCCCTGCGGGACGTGACGAGGACGGACGCGTCTCGTCCCTGTTCCCGCGCACAGGTGTCCGACCACTGCGACTACGTGTTTGTCAACGGGAAGGAGATGAGAGGCGGGGTGAAGGCGGCCGTCACCTTCTCCTACCAGCACCTGCAGGGCCCCCTGGAGATGGCCGTGTGGGCGCCCCGGCTCCCGCTGCAGATCGAGGTGTCCGACGCCGAGCTCAGCCAGATCAAGGGCTGGAGAGTCCCCGTCGTCCCCAACACGAGGTGCGTGCGTGTGCAGGGCCCTCTCAGACACGGGTCGGTGGGACTTGCAGGCCGCTGGCTCCGGCCTGGCGGGGTCTGGGGCTCAAGTGGTCCCCCCGAACCGCGTCTCCTGCCCCCCGTCTGGAGCGCTGAGCTCGTTTGCCCTGGGGGGCGAAGTCAGGAGCTTGTCACCTGTGTTCTCGCTGTCACTCTGATGGTGTTCGGTAGAGCACCAAGTCCCGTCATCCACGCCAGGCCACCAAACGGACGGCACAGACAGAGTTGCAGGACCTCAGGCTCTGGGTTCAGACACGGCCACCTCAGAGGAGGCCGTGCGTGGGGACCCACAGACGTGCGGAAAGGCGGGGGCTGCACGCACCGCCACAGCGGGGCTTCCTGGAGTCTGCGGACCCCGCACAGCGTAGGGACACGATGCCTACCGAGGGCACTTCTGCAGTCCGTCCCTTGGCCATCCCCCCTGGTGCCCGTGGGAGAGCGGGGGGCTCCAAGGA
>NW_011920245.1:0-9799 GCF_000151845.1 Pteropus vampyrus
TCATGCAGGTTTGACTTCAGCGAGTTCTGTGCCGCACACTTCTTTCTGGGAGACTTCATGGCAAAGCAAGCCTGACAGGACCGTATCTGTGTCTACGAGGCGGCTCTTTTCAGCCTGAAAAACCCCAGGGAAATACTCTTTGGCGAGCCATAGTCCTGGCCACGGCATGGTACTATCGGAAAAGATACTGATGCACTGACGGCTTTCTGACAGTTTCTGGCGCGGTGCTTACCGCGTACCCTAAATATTGTTATTTGGCCGAGGGTCAAAGTCCCTATCTTCGGGGTGCATGACAGTGGAAAATACTCCATCTTTCAAGTGAGGAGGTGCTTGGAAACTGTGTCCTCAGCAACGGGGTTTCTGAACTGAACGGGAAATGTGCTGTGGAATGCATGGGGAAACGGTATCCGTCTCCTCAGGGCCATTCTGAAGAGGCACGGACACACCGTGGCGGCCGTAATGCCCTGAATCAAAAGCGTTCGATCACTTTTGGTAGGGAGAGCCCTCTGAGGCAAAAGGCATCTCGCAATGACTTTTCCGTGAGCCACTTCCCCACTTCAAGCTTCAGTTTTCTAGGGGTACTGCAAACGCATCAAACGGGCCAGGTAATATTTCCAGAATCTGATCTGCCGGCAGTGTCGTGGTCAGGAGCGACTTAATATCAGCCGTGGGCCAAGCAAGCTTGGACTCTTCCGACACCTGCAGAGTGTGAAAGCGATTCCCGAAAACGGGCACTCTCCTCGGTGCGATTTCGTACGAAGCGGGTTCCGGCTTCCATGTGTTGCAAGCAAGCGCAGATGCCGAAGAGCACGCAAAGCATGAGGAAAACAGCGTGCTACGAGCTTTCCATACTGTGCTTCGTTACTCCCGTGACAAGGATCTAGAAACAGTAGTAAAGCAAAACTCGCACCCAAGGCCAATGTACAGCTTCTCGCATACTTCCCCATTGGAAGTAGGAAGTCCAGCCTGCGTTTCTTTGCTACTCATCTTGGACGCACTGAGGCCTACGGCGGCATTCTCGCCATGTAGAGAAAGGTGGCATATTTCAGAGCTGGATTCGTGGAATCCATGAATCCTTTGTTCACAGCGTGGCCCAGTGTTCTTTACAAGAGAAAAGCTGAACGCCAGCCCGTCACGACGCCGGCTCTCTTGACGATGTGACTGTGTTTCAGTACAAAGCCTGCAGAAAAGCAGTCTTTGGAGATCCGTGCTCTTGAACAGAGCATGCGATTACACTACATGAAAACGTACTGCTGCAGTGGCAGATTTGCTGCCGTTTGTCATTGTGGTACTTTCCCAGGACTCTGAGTCACTGTGTCTCTGCCGAACATAATGGAGAGCCGCCGTGTCTTGCCTGCAGTCTGAAAGCCGAATACGAGGTGAGGTTTGTCTGCCGAGCGGGAGCCTTTCGTCTGTGTCCGCAGCAGTGCAGTTCCTGAAGTCAACAGGAGAGAAGTTGTGGAATACATAGACCAATCGAACCCGACTCCCTAAGCAGTTCCCGAAGAGACCCTCACACACTGCTGGGGCCTGACTGCTGGGATTCTAATCGGTCTGATCGGGAAGACAGAGCACTCTGAAGCAAATTACCGCTCGCAAAGGCTTTTCATGGGCGGCTTTCGTGCTCCGAGCTGCCGTTTCCCAGTGTGGCTCCAACAGCTGCTCATGGGCCAAGGAATTCTTAGATGATCTGAGTTGCAGCACTCCTGTGGTAAGGAGAGCGTTTAGATCTGCAGTGTGTGATGCATTCTTGGACTCCTCCCAGATTCACAGAGCGCAGATGCCAGTCTAGACCATTGGCTCCTTTCATGCTGCCAATACGTCCGATTCTGCTTCTGGCTGCAACGTGTTGACAGAGGGAGTCAAAGTGCACGCGAACTCTAAGCGCTGTGAGAAAGAAGGTGGTAGCGTGATTCAATGCAGTGCTGCATCGGTTGTCATCAAGAGGATGCAGAAACAGGATCCAAGCTGGAGAAAGTATCCAGCGCAAGTCGAGGGAGCCGCATTGGATACCTGTCTATCGTCCGTGGACTTTCCATTCAACGTTTCAAGGCTACTGCGAAGATGTGCTGCGAATATCCTGGCTTCAGTCTCGCCGTGAAAAGCGAGGTTTTCCGCTTCTTCCCTGTCCTCTTCAGATGCAGGTTTGACTTCAGCGAGTTCTGTGCCGCACACTTCTTTCTGGGAGACGCATGGCAAAGCAAGCCTGACAGGACCGTATCTGTGTCTAGGAGGCGGCTCTTTTCAGCCTGAAAAACCCCAGGGAAATACTCTTTGGCGAGCCATAGTCCTGGCCACGGCATGGTACTATCGGAAAAGATACTGATGCACTGACGGCTTTCTGACAGTTTCTGGCGCGGTGCTTACCGCGTACCCTAAATATTGTTATTTGGCCGAGGGTCAAAGTCCCTATCTTCGGGGAGCGTGACAGTGGAAAATACTCCATCTTTCAAGTGAGGAGGTGCTTGGAAACTGTGTCCTCAGCAACGGGGTTTCTGAACTGAACGGGAAATGTGCTGTGGAATGCATGGGGAAACGGTATCCGTCTCCCCAGGGCGATTCTGAAGAGGCACGGACACACCGTGGCGGCCGTAATGCCCTGAATCAAAAGTGTTCGATCACTTTTGGTAGGGAGAGCCCTCTGAGGCAAAAGGCATCTCGCAATGACTTTTCCGTGAGCCACTTCCCCACTTCAAGCTTCAGTTTTCTAGGGGTACTGCAAACGCATCAAACGGGCCAGGTAATATTTCCAGAATCTGATCTGCCGGCAGTGTCGTGGTCAGGAGCGCCTTAATATCAGCCGTGGGCCAAGCAAGCTTGGACTCTTCCGACACCTGCAGAGTGTGAAAGCGATTCCCGAAAACGGGCACTCTCCTCGGTGCGATATCGTACGAAGCGGGTTCCGGCTTCCATGTGTTGCAAGGAAGCGCAGATGCCGAAGAGTACGCAAAGCATGAGGAAAACAGCGTGCTACGAGCTTTCCATACTGTGCTTCGTTACTCCCGTGACAAGGATCTAGAAAGAGTAGTAAAGCAAAACTCGCACCCAAGGCCAATGTACAGCTTCTCGCATACCTCCCCATTGGAAGTAGGAAGTCCAGCCTGCGTTTCTTTGCTACTCATCTTGGACGCACTGAGGCCTACGGCGGCATTCTCGCCATGTAGAGAAAGGTGGCATATTTCAGAGCTGGATTGGTGGAATCCATGAATCCTTTGTTCACAGCGTGGGCCCAGTGTTCTTTACAAGAGAAAAGCTGAACGCCAGCCCGCACGACGCCGGCTCTCTTGACGATGTGACTGTGTTTCAGTACAAAGCCTGCTGAAAAGCAGTCTTTGGAGATCCGTGCTCTTGAACAGAGCATGCGATTACACTACATGAAAACGTACTGCTGCAGTGGCAGATTTGCTGCCGTTTGTCATTGTGGTACTTTCCCAGGACTCTGAGTCACTGTGTCTCTGCCGAACATAATGGAGAGCCGCCGTGTCTTGCCTGCAGTCTGAAAGCCGAATACGAGGTGAGGTTTGTCTGCCGAGCGGGAGCCTTTCGTCTGTGTCCGCAGCAGTGCAGTTCCTGAAGTCAACAGGAGAGAAGTTGTGGAATACATAGACCAATCGAACCCGACTCCCTAAGCAGTTCCCGAAGAGACCCTCACACACTGCTGGGGCCTGACTGCTGGGATTCTAATTGGTCTGATCGGGAAGACAGAGCACTCTGAAGCAAATTACCGCTCGCAAAGGCTTTTCATGGGCGGCTTTCGTGCTCCGAGCTGCCGTTTCCCAGTGCGGCTCCAACAGCTTCTCATGGGCCAAGGAATTCTTAGATGATCTGAGTTGCAGCACTCCTGTGGTAAGGAGAGGGTTTAGATCTGCAGTGTGTGATGCATTCTTGGACTCCTCCCAGATTCACAGAGCGCAGATGCCAGTCTAGACCATTGGCTCCTTTCATGCTGCCAATACGTCCGATTCTGCTTCTGGCTGCTCGTGTTGACAGAAGGAGTCAAAGTGCACGCGAACTCTAAGCGCTGTGAGAAAGAAGATGCTAGCGTGATTCAATGCAGTGCTGCATCGGTTGTCATCAAGAGGATGCAGAAACAGGATCCAAGCTGGAGAAAGTATCCAGCGCAAGTCGAGGGAGCCGCATTGGATACCTGTCTATCGTCCGTGGACTTTCCATTCAACGTTTCAAGGCTACTGCGAAGATGTGCTGCGAATATCCTGGCTTCAGTCTCGCCGTGAAGAGCGAGGTTTTCCTCTTCTTCCCTGTCCTCTTCAGATTCAGGTTTGACTTCCGCGAGTTCTGTGCCGCACACTTCTTTCTGGGAGACGCGTGGCAAAGCAAGCCTGACAGGACCGTATCTGTGTCTACGAGGCGGCTCTTTTCAGCCTGAAAAACCCCAGGGAAATACTCTTTGGCGAGCCATAGTCCTGGCCACGGCATGGTACTATCGGAAAAGATACTGATGCACTGACGGCTTTCTGACAGTTTCTGGCTTGGTGCTTACCGCGTACCCTAAATATTGTTCCTTGGCCGAGGGTCAAAGTCCCTATCTTCGGGGAGCGTGACAGTAGAAAATACTCCATCTTTCAAGTGAGGAGGTGCTTGGAAACTGTGTCCTCAGCAACGGTGTTTCTGAACTGAACGGGAAATGTGCTGTGGAATGCATGGGGAAACGGTATCCGTCTCCCCCGGGCCATTCTGAAGAGGCACGGACACACCGTGGCGGCCGTAATGCCCTGAATCAAAAGTGTTCGATCACTTTTGGTAGGGAGAGCCCTCTGAGGCAAAAGGCATCTCGCAATGACTTTTCCGTGAGCCACTTCCCCACTTCAAGCTTCAGTTTTCTAGGGGTACTGCAAACGCATCAAACGGGCCAGGTAATATTTCCAGAATCTGATCTGCCGGCAGTGTCGTGGTCAGGAGCGACTTAATGTCAGCCGTGGGCCAGGCAAGCTTGGACTCTTCCGACACCTGCAGAGTGTGAAAGCGATTCCCGAAAACGGGCACTCTCCTCGGTGCGATTTCGTACGAAGCGGGTTCCGGCTTCCATGTGTTGCAAGGAAGCGCAGATGCCGAAGAGCACGCAAAGCATGAGGAAAACAGCGTGCTACGAGCTTTCCATACTGTGCTTCGTTACTCCCGTGACAAGGATCTAGAAACAGTAGTAAAGCAAAACTCGCACCCAAGGCCAATGTACAGCTTCTCGCATACTTCCCCATTGGAAGTAGGAAGTCCAGCCTGCGTTACTTTCCTACTCATCTTGGACGAACTGAGGCCTGCGGTGGCATTCTCGCCATGTAGAGAAAGGTGGCATATTTCAGAGCTGGATTCGTGGAATCCATGAATCCTTTGTTCACAGCGTGGCCCAGTGTTCTTTACAAGAGAAAAGCTGAACGCCAGCTCGTCACGACGCCGGCTCTCTTGACGATGTGACTGTGTTTCAGTACAAAGCCTGCAGAAAAGCAGTGTTTGGAGATCCGTGCTCTTGAACAGAGCATGCGATTACACTACATGAAAACGTACTTCTGCAGTGGCAGTTTGCTGCCGTTTGTCATTGTGGTACTTTCCGAGGACTCTGAGTCACTGTGCCTCTGCCGAACATAATGCAGAGCCGCCGTGTCTTGCCTGCAGTCTGAAAGCCGAATACGAGGTGAGGTTTGTCTGCCGAGCGGGAGCCTTTCGTCTGTGTCCGCAGCAGTGCAGTTCCTGAAGTCAACAGGAGAGAGGTTGTGGAATACATAGACCAATCGAACCCGACTCCCTAAGCAGTTCCCGAAGAGACCCTCACACACTGCTGGGGCCTGACTGCTGGGATTCTAATCGGTCTGATCGGGAAGACAGAGCACTCTGAAGCAAATTACCGCTCGCAAAGGCTTTTCACGGGCCGCTTTAGTGCTCCGAGCTGCCGTTTCCCAGTGCGGCTCCAACAGCTTCTCATGGGCCAAGGAATTCTTAGATGATCTGAGTTGCAGCACTCCTGTGGTAAGGAGAGGGTTTAGATCTGCAGTCTGTGATGCATTCTTGGACTCCTCCCAGATTCACAGAGCGCAGATGCCAGTCTAGACCATTGGCTCCTTTCATGCTGCCAATACGTCCGATTCTGCTTCTGGCTGCAACGTGTTGACAGAAGGAGTCAAAGTGGACGAGAACTCCAAGCGCTGTGAGAAAGAAGAGGCTAGCGTGATTCAATGCAGTGCTGCATCGGTTGTCATCAAGAGGATGCAGAAACAGGATCCAAGCTGGAGAAAGTATCCAGCGCAAGTCGAGGGAGCCGCATTGGATACCTGTCTATCGTCCGTGGACTTTCCATTCAACGTTTCAAGGCTACTGCGAAGATGTGCTGCGAATATCCTGGCTTCAGTCTCGCCGTGAAGAGCGAGGTTTTCCTCTTCTTCCCTGTCCTCTTCAGATTCAGGTTTGACTTCAGCGAGTTCTGTGCCGCACACTTCTTTCTGGGAGACGCATGGCAAAGCAAGCCTGACAGGACCGTATCTGTGTCTAGGAGGCGGCTCTTTTCAGCCTGAAAAACCCCAGGGAAATACTCTTTGGCGAGCCATAGTCCTGGCCACGGCATGGTACTATCGGAAAAGATACTGATGCACTGACGGCTTTCTGACAGTTTCTGGCGCGGTGCTTACCGCGTAGCCTAAATATAGTTCCTTGGCCGAGGGTCAAAGTCCCTATCTTCGGGGAGCGTGACAGTAGAAAATACTCCGTCTTTCAAGTGAGGAGGTGCTTGGAAACTGTGTCCTCAGCAACGGGGTTTCTGAACTGAACGGGAAATGTGCTGTGGAATGCATGGGGAAATGGTATCCGTCTCCCCAGGGCGATTCTGAAGAGGCACGGACACACCGTGGCGGCCGTAATGCCCTGAATCAAAAGTGTTCGATCACTTTTGGTAGGGAGAGCCCTCTGAGGCAAAAGGCATCTCGCAATGACTTTTCCGTGAGCCACTTCCCCACTTCAAGCTTCAGTTTTCTAGGGGTACTGCAAACGCATCAAACGGGCCAGGTAATATTTCCAGAATCTGATCTGCCGGCAGTGTCGTGGTCAGGAGCGACTTAATATCAGCCGTGGGCCAAGCAAGCTTGGACTCTTCCGACACCTGCAGAGTGTGAAAGCGATTCCCGAAAACGGGCACTCTCCTCGGTGCGATTTCGTACGAAGCGGGTTCCGGCTTCCATGTGTTGCAAGGAAGCGCAGATGCCGAAGAGCACGCAAAGCATGAGGAAAACAGCATGCTACGAGCTTTCCATACTGTGCTTCGTTACTCCCGTGACAAGGATCTAGAAACAGTAGTAAAGCAAAACTCGCACCCAAGGCCAATGTACAGCTTCTCGCATACTTCCCCATTGGAAGTAGGAAGTCCAGCCTGCGTTTCTTTGCTACTCACCTTGGACGCACTGAGGCCTACGGCGGCATTCTCGCCATGTAGAGAAAGGTGGCATATTTCAGAGCTGGATTCGTGGAATCCATGAATCCTTTGTTCACAGGGTGGCCCAGTGTTCTATACAAGAGAAAAGCTTGAACGCCAGCCCGCACGACGCCGGCTCTCTTGACGATGTGACTGTGTTTCAGTACAAAGCCTGCAGTGAAGCAGTCTTTGGAGATCCGTGCTCTTGAACAGAGCATGCGATTACCCTACATGAAAACGTACTGCTGCAGTGGCAGTTTTTCTGCCGTTTGTCATTGTGGTACTTTCCCAGGACTCTGAGTCACTGTGTCTCTGCCGAACATAATGGAGAGCCGCCGTGTCTTGCCTGCAGTCTGAAAGCCGAATACGAGGTGAGGTTTGTCAGCCGAGCGGGAGCCTTTCGTCTGTTTCCGCAGCAGTGCAGTTCCTGAAGTCAACAGGAGAGAAGTTGTGGAATACATAGACCAATCGAACCCGACTCCCTAAGCAGTTCCCGAAGAGACCCTCACACACTGCTGGGGCCTGACTGCTGGGATTCTAATCGGTCTGATCGGGAAGACAGAGCACTCTGAAGCAAATTACCGCTCGCAAAGGCTTTTCATGGGCGGCTTTCGTGCTCCGAGCTGCCGTTTCCCAGTGCGGCTCCAACAGCTTCTCATGGGCCAAGGAATTCTTAGATGATCTGAGTTGCAGCACTCCTGTGGTAAGGAGAGCGTTTAGATCTGCAGTGTGTGATGCATTCTTGGGACTCCTCCCAGATTCACAGAGCGCAGATGCCAGTCTAGACCATTGGCTCCTTTCATGCTGCCAATACGTCCGATTCTGCTTCTGGCTGCAACGTGTTGACAGAGGGAGTCAAAGTGCACGCGAATTCTAAGCGCTGTGAGAAAGAAGATGCTAGCGTGATTCAATGCAGTGCTGCATCGGTTGTCATCAAGAGGATGCAGAAACAGGATCCAAGCTGGAGAAAGTATCCAGCGCAAGTCGAGGGAGCCGCATTGGATACCTGTCTATCGTCCGTGGACTTTCCATTCAACGTTTCAAGGCTACTGCGAAGATGTGCTGCGAATATCCTGGCTTCAGTCTCGCCGTGAAGAGCGAGGTTTTCCTCTTCTTCCCTGTCCTCTTCAGATGCAGGTTTGACTTCAGCGAGTTCTGTGCCGCACACTTCTTTCTGGGAGACGCATGGCAAAGCAAGCCTGACAGGACCGTATCTGTGTCTACGAGGCGGCTCTTTTCAGCCTGAAAAACCCCAGGGAAATACTCTTTGGCGAGCCATAGTCCTGGCCACGGCATGGTACTATCGGAAAAGATACTGATGCACTGACGGCTTTCTGACAGTTTCTGGCGCCGTGCTTACCGCGTACCCTAAATATTGTTATTTGGCCGAGGGTCAAAGTCCCTATCTTCGGGGAGCGTGACAGTAGAAAATACTCCATCTTTCAAGTGAGGAGGTGCTTGGAAACTGTGTCCTCAGCAACGGGGTTTCTGAACTGAACGGGAAATGTGCTGTGGAATGCATGGGGAAACGGTATCCGTCTCCCCAGGGCCATTCTGAAGAGGCACGGACACACCGTGGCGGCCGTAATGCCCTGAATCAAAAGTGTTTGATCACTTTTGGTAGGGAGAGCCCTCTGAGGCAAAAGGCATCTCGCAATGACTTTTCCGTGAGCCACTTCCCCACTTCAAGCTTCAGTTTTCTAGGGGTACTGCAAACGCATCAAACGGGCCAGGTAATATTTCCAGAATCTGATCTGCCGGCAGTGTCGTGGTCAGGAGCGACTTAATATCAGCCGTGGGCCAAGCAAGCTTGGACTCTTCCGACACCTGCAGAGTGTGAAAGCGATTCCCGAAAACGGGCACTCTCCTCGGTGCGATTTCGTACGAAGCGGGTTCCGGCTTCCATGTGTTGCAAGGAAGCGCAGATGCCGAAGAGCACGCAAAGCATGAGGAAAACAGCATGCTACGAGCTTTCCATACTGTGCTTCGTTACTCCCGTGACAAGGATCTAGAAACAGTAGTAAAGCAAAACTCGCACCCAAGGCCAATGTACAGCTTCTCGCATACTTCCCCATTGGAAGTAGGAAGTCCAGCCTGCGTTTCTTTGCTACTCACCTTGGACGCACTGAGGCCTACGGCGGCATTCTCACCATGTAGAGAAAGGTGGCATATTTCAGAGCTGGATTCGTGGAATCCATGAATCCTTTGTTCACAGCGTGGCCCAGTGTTCTTTACAAGAGAAAAGCTGAACGCCAGCCCGCACGACGCCGGCTCTCTTGACGATGTGACAGTGTTTCAGTACAAAGCCTGCAGTGAAGCAGTCTTTGGAGATCCGTGCTCTTGAACAGAGCATGCGATTACCCTACATGAAAACGTACTGCTGCAGTG
>NW_011920246.1:0-2128 GCF_000151845.1 Pteropus vampyrus
TCACGATTGTAACTGATCGCCCTCTGGCGGGGTGCTGGCAGTGGGGGGCTGTGGGTGTATGGGAACTCCCTGCACCTTCTCCTCAGCTTCTTTGCAAACCTAAAACTATTCTGAAAGAATAAAGTATTAATAAAAAGTCAAAAAGGATTACCTTGAGTTGCCTGAGGAAGTGTGTCTGACTGGGCTTCCTGGCAGCCAAGGTGAAAAGTGAGACACGGGTTCCCAGAGACAGCGGGTTCTCCGCACTCGGTCATGGGCAGACGGTGCTGTGGGCCCCCACTGAACCCCCCGGGGCAGAACCAGGCTCAGCGGAGCTGCCCGCGTCCCAGGGCCCCCATGGGTTTGCAGAGAGAGGCGGCTGGGCCTGTTCCGGCCCTGCTGGCCTCAGCCCCAACACGGCAGGGCCGAGCACTCACAAGGGCTGGGCCAGGCGTGGGAAAGGGCCCTGGAGCCAGAGGTTGTCGCTAAACTGGGCGAGTATTCGGGTCGCACCTTGTCCTTTCTGTCCCTCTGTCCCCTGTAAAACAGGCTAGTCCCTTCGACACAAAGACCTAAGATTGGACAGCCCCCAGGTAAAATCAAGCCACAAATGATGCGAGACCTGCAGAGGTCCCTGAAGGGCCTTTGCACCTGGCAGGGCCACAGCAGGTATCGAAGTCCGCCGAGCATCCTGGGTGTTAGCGTCCCCACGTGTAAGAGCAGGCCCTGCCCCTCCCTCCCTGGGCTGTTCTGTGAGCTCGAAAGGAGAACCATGCTCATGAACCCGGCCTGGGCTGAGAGACAAACTGCTGTCAAATTAAAATGCAGTGTGATTACATGAAACTCAGCAAGCTGCACAATTAAGAGCGTCGCTTTCCCAACAGAAAAAAAAGCCTGTGCGGTGGGAAGGGAGGTGGGGAGTACGGGGAACATGGATGAGGGGCAGGGGTGGGGGGCTCACCGGGGTCTCAGGGACTAGCAGAAGTAGCCCAGGGAAGAGGGAGGTGCGGGAACGTCCATGCAGAAGGCCGAGCGACTGCAGGGGCCACAAGGCGGGAGGCAGACGTCCCTGGGAGCCCCCGCAGGGAGGAACCTGGAAAGGAGGGAGGGTGAGCTGAGACGCGGGTGAGCAGGGGCCGAGCCGCAGTGACCGCCAGCAAAGTCCGCAAGGGCCAGGCTTTGAGCAGGTGTCTCTGGGGTCGCCTGGCCAGCTGCAGCGTGCAGCAGCAGCCGCTGGGCTCAGGCACGCCCCCGCCCGACAGAAGTCCGTCCCTTTGGTGCAGCTGTCCGCCCGCTGTGGCTCTGGGCTCCCAACCACACGTGGGGCTCCAAGCACGGCGCGTGGAGGATGGAATTCCCATGTGACAGGCAACGGGTTCCATGGTTTTTAATAATAATGAAAATGACGATGATGAAGATGATGATAGCTAAATTGAGTTCTATGTCCCAGGACCTGTGCTAAGCATTGTTTTTATTGCTTTTGGGGGTTTTTACATGCATCACCTCCTTTCTGCTCTTACTATCCAAGGAGGTGTGTGCTGTTACGCAGTGTACACACACCGGTACGTGTGTATTTATTTGCGTGTACATATTCACATGTGTATGTACGGGCGTGTGTTTATGTGCACGTGTTTCCCAGCTCTGTCTGCCCAAAGGGCCAAGGAGCAGACACCCCAGGAGCAAGGAGCACACCTGGAGCCCCGATCCCGGTCTCTGGAAGGAACCGGGCCCCCGGAGAGAGGGCCGACCCCACTGCTGGGGTGGGGGTGCGAGATGACCCTGGAACACGTCGTGATGCTGCAGAGGGGGTCAGAGCTCAAGAAACCAGAGGGGACACATCACAGGGCACAGAGTGGACGGACGGGGCCGCCACCGGCCAATCTGGGACAGTGTATGCGTGCTGAAGTCACGAAGGACGGTCACACATCACAGACTGGAAAGAGGCCCCCCGCGTCTGTGCCAGTGACGGGCGCGTGAGCGGGGATGGAAAGGCTTCCTCTCACGGTCAGGGCGCCGAGGCCCGGCTGGTCGAGTGGGGGTGGGGGCGCTGGAGACGGGCTCAGCATTTGCAGCCACCAGAGTAACGCGTCTGGCAGGAGTCTCCTCTGGGGTGAATTACAGGGGGCTGTCGACAAGGGCACCCATGGGA
>NW_011920247.1:0-2128 GCF_000151845.1 Pteropus vampyrus
ATGGGGATTAGGCCTAAAGCTTATCGAGTTTGATGTCTCTTTTTAAGAAAAAGAATACAAAATTATGAATACAAAATAGATATGAAAGGAAATATTTAGAATAATTGAAAAGCAATATATTACAATTACAATGTATTTTGACTAATACAAGACGATTCAAAAACAAAATAGCATTTCAATTAATTAGATCCCTGATACACCATTATCATAGTTTTCTCTTAATTTTAGTCTTAGTTTTAAGTGTCTTTCATAGGATAACTGTATTGTACTAGATTGTTTTCTTCTCAAAAAAAGACATAATGGCAATTATTTCTATTAGTGTAATTTATTGCTTAATATCGAGAATATACAATTATTTATTTCAACTTCCCAACATTATTAATAATATCACGTATTTTTTAGGGATTTGGGCAATTTTAAGAAAACTTCTATTAAAGTTTGCAGCCTCTCCCCCAAGTATTTGGAATAGTGTTCCACAGTCTAGCGTCTAGCTCCATACTTTTCAAACTGTCATTTCCTTGCCTACATAATTCAGTTGCTAGGTACCATAAAGAATATTTATATTATACTATGATCACTGCATCTTTATCTTGATATCTTGATGTTTGGTCAGTCAGCACAGTGAGAAGTAGAATTATTCCTGGAAGTAATTTCGACACCAGGACCACTGCCAATAAATTACACATGAAATTCACTGTGAACTACATAAACATATCACTAAAACCAAAGTAAACTCCATTTTCACTTAACTCAATTCCTAAAATGCCTAGGGCCATGCCAACCTTACTTTATATGACAAAGGGAAAGTCAGAGTTGAATTAGACACAAGTTTTAACTGACTGAATATAAAATATCTTATTTTTCCAATTTTTTCCATAAACATAGGACCTGTGTGAATATACTGAGAGTAACACTGAAGTTTAACATTTATTAGCTTTATGATATATATACTTCTAATTAAGATACATCCAAATAAAAAAAAAGGTTTTTCAGTCAAATGGCTGTCAAAACAACTTACCTATGAGGTAGGCCTCAGATCTCTCTTAAGCATTATTCAAAGCCCCAACCCAATTAAGCCATGTCAATAAGTTCTGGAAGATGAAAGCCTACAAAAATTACAGTCATGCACCACATAATGATGTTCTGTTATACAGGGGACCACATATATGATGGTGGTCCCATAAGATTGTAACAAAGCTGATAAATTTCTCATTGCCTAGTGATATCACAGCCATCATAATGTCATACAGCAAGACAATACTCACAGTTTGTGGTGATGATGGTATAAAGAAAACTATGTCGCCAGTTGTATAAAAGTATAATATATATAATAACAGTAGTAGGTTATACCATTTAGGTTTGTGTAAGTACACTTTATAATGTTTGCATAATGACTAAATTGCCTGAAGACACATTTCTCTGAATGTAACCCCATTGCTAAGCAGTGCATGATTGTACAACACACCTGGAGATAGTTGTTATAATGGGAAAATATTTTCAAATTTGAATATACTCACAGAATGTTCCTGTCTAATGTACTGAATGATAAAATTAATCCTACAAGCAAATCATTCAAGTGAATAAAAAAAAAAAGAAATGTTGGTTAAACAACAAGTAAAAAAAAAGAATAAAAAACACTAAATAGCCAGAGAAATTATGGTTGATAATGAAATATAAATACTGCACACCATGATAAACAGAAGAGTGAGAAAAAATATGGGAAAATATAAAAGAATTATAATTTAACCTCTTATTTCAGGGAGCCAAGAGATGCTACCTATTATTGGAATATGCATTTAGAAATAGCTTTCAAATAAACATTCTGATTCCAAACACCTTAATGTTTTATAGTTTTTTTGTTAAACTTACAGAGTAATTTTTTTCAATAGCCAAAACACTTGGTTTTGAAAAAACACTTTTCTGAATTTTAATGATGCTTTGTCTCTTTTCAATTTTCCTTTATTTACAAATTTAGTGAAATAAAATACTTCGATCTTTAAAAAATTAATTTATGTATAATTCCACTAGTATATAATTAACTGTCAATTTATTTATTCTTATATCTCTATATATGAATAAAAATGATAGAAGAGGGTTATATTTAAAACTAAATTAATTCAAAAATCAA
>NW_011920248.1:0-9795 GCF_000151845.1 Pteropus vampyrus
CAAATTAGATTTAGCTGGTCTATACAGTCAGTGAAGTACTAATTGTAATCTCAGTGGGTTTTTTCATTTTTTTTTTTTTTTGTAGAAATTGATAGGCTAATTTGAAAATTTAAATGGAATTACAAAAAACCAGAATAGTCAAAATAATCTGTAAAATGAGCACAAAGATGGAGGATTTATACTACCAGTTTTCAAATTTTACAATAAACATAAGTAATTAATACAGTATGGTATAGGCATAAGGACAAAACAACAGATCGATGGAACAGAATAGAGTCCACATATAGGCTTGCATGTATATGTTACTTGATCAATGTCAAAGACACTGTAGTGACCTCACCTTTAGAAACAATAGGTTAAGGATAAGACATGGTACGTGCTAACCGCCATGTCTCACTTCTAGTTAGTTATCTGCTAAAAATTTATTAACTAAAGGGATTTACTGGCCGGATCACTGCCTATAGGTACAAAATATTTTAACAATGATGCATTCTGCTTCTGTACCCCTGCTTGCTTACCCACCTCTTAGTTATCAGTTAATGAATGGAGGAGATATAGTCTTTTGTGTAAAGATTAAGGATGTGGGGGATGGGATCGAGGGCTTAAAACCTTTGTGCCCCTGCGTCTCGGGGCTGCTCCTTTGCAAGGACAGCCGCCGGCTAATAAACTGTCTCTTGGACTAGAGCACTCGAGTTGGGCCTGGTTATTTCGGTCACAACATTTGGAGGCCCCAGCGAGATCTTCTCGTTGTGGGAAAATTGATCAGTGCACCAGGGCGTTGGACCATTTGCGGTTGGGGAGGCCTCTAGGGCACTTGCCCTAGCCCACCGCCCGTGGTTTCTCGCTTTGTGGAGCGTGATCTTGGGAGTGCTGAGGCAGTTTTTGGTAGGGGCCCCAGGACCGTGCGGACGTCGGACGCGACAAGTAAGTCGGCGGTCGACTGAGACTGTGACGACAGTTTTCTCAGTCTTGTTTTTTGGTTCGTTAGTCTGTGTCTGTTTTTCTTGTGTTGCTTCGTGTGCTTTACTGTGGAACTATGGGACAATCACAGGGTAAGCTAACACCGCTTCAATGCATGCTTAATCACTTTAAAGATTTCCGTCACAGGGCAAAGGCTTATGGTTCTTTAGTAACCCCTTTTGATTTGCAGCGGTTTTGTCAACTAGATTGGCCGACCTTCGGAGTAGGATGGCCCTCCGAGGGATCATTTAATTTACAGACTGCATTTCGGGTTCGGGGTGTTGTTTATGGGAACCCGGGGCATCCTGACCAAATTCCTTATATTGATGTATGGATTGACGTTGTTTCTGATGCCCCTAAGTACTTACAGAATTGCAGTCGCGCCCCCGTTACTGTAATGGCAGCCATACCCCAAGGTCTTAAGAAGCCCCCACCAGTGTTGCAGGGCCCTCCGTCGGAGGATGACTGGTATCCACCACCCTATCATGGTGATGGGAGTGGACGTCCTCCTCCGGAAAGACCAGAACCTCCTGTAACCCGGTCTAGGGGTCGTAGGCCACCTTCCCCTGATTCAACCTCCCTGAAAGAGCCAGTATCTGTTCAAGCCCCATTGAAGGTGATTCCAGGAGGTGGAGGTGAGCCTACTGTCATCTACTCGCCGTTCAGTACTAGTGATTTATATAATTGGAAATTGCAAACGCCATCCTTTTCAGAAAAACCACAAGGATTAACCTGCCTTCTAGAGTCTATTTTTTTACCCATCAGCCCACTTGGGATGATTGTCAGCAGCTTTTGCAGGTTTTATTCACCACTGAGGAAAAAGAAAGGATTTTGCGGGAGGCAGCCAGAGAAGTCACGGACCCGAATGGGCTGCCAACAGCAGACTTAACCAGGATACAGGCTGTGTTTCCTACTCAGCGTCCCCAGTGGGATCCCAATACGGATCAAGGTAAGGAGGCTCTCCTAAGGTATCGCCAGTTCCTGCTACAGGGACTCTGGGCTGCTGCACGTAGACCAATAAATCTGTCCAAGGTAAGCAAAGTAATTCAGACCAAGGATGAGTCACCTGCAGCATTTTTAGAGAGACTATTAGAATCTTACCGCTTGTATACACCTATTGACCCGGAGGACCCCAACAATAGAAGAGCCATTAATTGGGCCTTTGTGAGCCAGTCGGCCCCAGATATTAGGAGAAAGTTACAGAAGCTAGAAGGTTTTGAGGGAGAGAATTTATCCAAATTGCTAGAAATAGCCCAGAAAGTTTTCAACAATAGAGACGATGTGCAGAAAATAATGTTTGTGGGGAAGGGACCTATGCCAGGCAGAGGAAGAGGAAGGGGCCGAGGAGGAAGATCAGGATTTGTCGGGCCACCTGGACCAGGAAGTAAACAGGTTGGCCTTGAAAAAGACCAATGTGCATATTGCAAACAGAAAGGGCACTGGAAGAATGAGTGTCCCAACCAACCAAAAGGTGACAAGAAAAATACAAGCACCCCAATTCTTCTGGAAGATAACTAGGGGTGTCAGGGCTCTAACGGTCCCCGAGAGCCCCGGATAACCTTGCAAGTGGGGGACCAACCTGTGGACTTTCTGGTAGATACTGGAGCAACATTCTGTTTTAAATCAGCCTGTTGGCCCTGTAAGTAAAGAAAAAACCACTATTCTTGGGGCAACTGGACAAGGAAGAGCATACCCTTGGACCCGGGCTCGTATAACTGACCTGAGAAAAGGGACCATCACCCATTCCTTTTTGGTTTTGCCTGAATGCCCCTATCCTTTGTTAGGAAGAGATTTGCTACAAAAATTACAGGCCACTATTACTTTTGGTTCAGATGCTAACACCCTTACTCTCGGAGATGGGCCCTCTTACATTCTATATACAGTCCCCTTAGCTGAAGAATATATTTTAACAGATCAAAAACCAGCAAAAACTTTCTCCGCTTTATTGGAGAAGTAGAAGAAAGAAATTCCTGTAGTGTGGGCTGAGAATAACCCTCCTGGGTTGGCTGCTCATCCGCCGCCCATAGTGGTAACTCTCAACAGCAATGCTATGCCAGTACGAGTGAAACAATATCCTATAAATCAAAAGGCGCGAGAAGGGATTGCTATACATATAAGATGGCTCCAGGAAGCCGGCATATTGGTGCCTTGCCACTCTCCATGGAACACCCCATTGTTACCGGTCCAGAAACCAGGAACTGAGGACTATAGACCAGTTCAGGATCTAAGAGAGGTTAATAAGAGAGTGGAGACTATACACCCCACTGTGCCTAATCCTTATACCTTGCTAAGCCAGTTGCCACCGAGCCATCAAGTATATACGGTATTGGATTTGAAAGATGCGTTTTTCTCCTTACCTTTGGCTAGAGTCAGTCAGCCAATTTTTGCCTTTGAGTGGGAGGACCCTAAGACAGGACAACAAGGACAATTGACTTGGACCCGACTCCCGCAGGGATTTAAGAACTCTCCCACTCTGTTTGATGAGGCTTTAAGTCGAGACTTAGCAGAGTTTCAACAACACCATCCTGATGTTGTGTTACTACAATATGTGGACGACCTTTTACTTGCCACTGAAACAACTGAGGCATGCACTAAGGCAACTGAAGATCTGCTGAATGAGTTGGGGAACAAAGGTTACCGTGTGTCGGCTAAAAAGGCCCAGTTGTGTACCCCTGCTGCTATTTATTTGGGGTACAAACTGAATAAAGGGGAAAGACAGCTCTCTGAAAGTAGGATTGAAGCAATCTTGCGCATTCCACCACCAAAAACAAAAAGGCTTGTGCGAGAGTTTCTAGGGGCTGTAGGATACTGCCGTTTGTGGATTCTAGGATTTGCTGAGTTTGCTAAACCGCTGTATGATTGTACAGCTGGGAAAGGAGAGGACATAAAATGGACAATAGAACAACAGCAGGCCTTTGAGACACTGAAGAAGGCCTTAATCTCTGCTCCGGCATTGGCTTTACCAAACTTAGAGAAACCATTTCAGTTATTTGTAGAAGAGACAAGGGGAGTTGCTAAAGGGGTATTGACTCAGATGCTGGGACCGTGGAAAAGACCAGTTGCATATTTATCTAAAAGGTTAGATTGCGTGGCTGCAGGGTGGCCTAATTGTCTGAGGGCCGTTGCAGCCACGGCAGTTCTAGTGAAAGAAGCCCACAAATTGACGCTTGGGCAGCCTGTGACTGTTATCGGACCTCACTTTGTGGAGCGGCTCCTGAAGGGACCACCCGAGCAATGGATATCGAACGCTTGAATCACCCAATACCAGGTACTCTTATTAAACCCTCCACAGGTTCAATTTGCTAAATCGACAATATTGAATCCAGCAACCTTGCTCCCAGATGATGATCCCCAGGAACCTGTACATGATTGCAGTGACCTGCTTGAAAGCATCACTGGGGTAAGACCTGACTTACGAGATGAGCCTTGGCTCAACCCAGACGCCACCCTGTACACGGACGGAAGCAGTTATGTCACAGTAGGCGTCAGGTATGCGGGAGCAGCGGTAGTTGCCGATGACACTGTGGTTTGGGCTCAGGCTCTCGGACAAGGGACTTCAGCCCAGAAGGCCGAGCTCATGGCATTAACTGAAGCTCTTAAATGGGCTCGAGAGAAAACTGTTAACATCTACACTGATAGCCGATATGCCTTTGCAACGGCACATGTACATGGAGCCCTGTACAAGGAAAGAGGACTATTAACATCAGGGGGAAAGGAAATTAAGAACAAGGAGCAGATTTTGGCTCTTTTGGAGGCTATCTGGCTACCTAAGAAAGTGGCTATTATCCATTGCCCCGGCCATCAAAAAGGGAAAGGAGCGGTAGAAAAAGGAAACCGCTTGGCAGATAAAACAGCAAAGGAAGTAGCCAGAAAACCAGTGGGGACTAACGTCATAATTGGTCCCCTTCTTGTGCCCCCCTTGGTACAGGCTCCAAACTATAGCCCCCAAGATATAGAGTTGGGGAAGCAACTGCACGGGAAGTTTGAAAATGGGTGGCTTTGGATTCCAGATGGAAGGCCACTCCTCCCTGCCGCTCTTGGCAGCCATTTAATCAATCAAATGCATAACGCTACCCATCTTGGAGGAACTAAGTTAATTGAACTGCTAAAAAGAGACTATTATATTCCTGGACTAACCTCAAAGGCTCGGGATGTAAGTGCGCGACGCCCAATATGCGCACAAGTCAACTCTTGCTCCACCGCAACAGGAGGCAGTGGCGTGCGACAGAAAGGACAAGCTCCTGGAGAACATTGGGAGGTAGACTTTACAGAAGTTGCCCCTGGCACTTTCGGGTTTAAGTATCTTCTGGTTTTCATCGACACCTACTCTGGATGGACCGAGGCCTTCCCCACTAGAAAGGAGACTGCACAAGTAGTAGCTAAGAAATTACTCACAGAAATAGTACCTCGATTCGGTTTGCCCTTATCACTGGGGTCCGACAATGGCCCGGCATTCATTGCCCAAACAAGTCAAATGTTAGCTAAGGTATTAGGGATTAATTGGAAATTACATTGTATTTACAGACCTCAGAGTTCAGGACAAGTAGAAAGGATGAATAGAACACTTAAGGAAACTTTAACTAAATTTAAGCTGGAAACTGGGGAGAATTGGGTGAGCCTTCTTCCTTTTGCTTTGTTACGGGCCCGGTGTACTCCATATATTATGGGAATTTCCCCTTATGAAATGTTTGGGAGACCTCCCCCTTTACTCCCTAAAATTGGAATTGAAAAGGTTACAATAAGTAATAACACAAGTCTCCTTAAGTCTCTACAGGCCTTGCAACAAACCCAAAATCAAGTCAAGGGCTTGATTAAAGCTACTAGACCGACTCCGGGGACATCACAGCCTCACCCACATCATCCAGGCGATTGGGTGTGGATAAAGAAGATTCAGCCTGCTAGCCTAGAGCCCCGGTGGGATGGTCCGTTTCCAGTAATCCTGACCACACCAACGGCTGTCAAAGTTGCAGGAAAAAGACATTGGATTCACCATACTCGCCTTAAGGCAGCTCAACCTCCCCCAGAAAAGGAGAAATGGAAAGCAACACCCACAGAGGATCCACTCAAGATAAGACTCTCGCGGGAATAATTGTGTTAGGGTTAGTTGTTATTACCAATGTACATGGGAACCCTCATCAACCTCAACAGGCTCAATGGGAATTGATTAAATCAGAAACAGGTATCTCCATATTAGTAAACCAGACTATGTACCAGCCTACATTTCATGTAGATTAGTGTAATATACTTGGGGAGGAATTAAATAAGCAAACAAAAGAACAGATGCTAGCAGGATCAGGACCGTGGTGGGGCTGTGGAGTTAAAAATTATGAAAAGGGTATCCAACAAGTGCAGTTATATATGTGTCCTAGAGAAGATCAAAGCACTTGCAATAAGCCTAACCAATATTATTGTGGTCATTGGGGTTGGGAGACCATAGCCCCTTGGAAGAGCACAGACCCCTTTCTGACTCTTACACGACCTAGTCAGTCTTCCTGTGCCACAGCAGGGAAATGCAATCCTGTCGTTTTTACTGTCAAAAATTGGGAAGATCCATCTTGGGTGACTGGGAAAACTTGGGGATTAAGGTTGTATGTTTCTGGAGATGATCCCGGAATGTTAATGACAATACAAAAAAAGCCTGTCCGGATACCGTCGATAGCCATAGGTCCTGTCGGGTCTAATAATGAAGGGTTAAAGGACTTAACTCCTACCCAGTTAACAACTATTAGGAATACTAATAACATCTCTTAATTCCTTAGCTGAAGTAGTACTGCAGAATAGGAGAGGTTTAGATCTCTTATTTCTTAAGCAAGGAGGTTTGTGTGTAGCATTAGGAGAAACTTGCTGTTTTTATGTTAATCATTCTGGTATTATTAGGGATAGGTTAGCATTAATTAGACAGAGGGTGAAGGATAGAAATAAAAAATTAAGGCAGGGCAGTAACTGGTATGAGTCTTGATTTAATGAAAATTCCTGGCTAACCACGCTATTGTCAGCCATAGCAGGGCCATTAATTATGCTGATATTATTATTATTAATTTTTGGACCCTGCTTACTAAAGTGGCTTAGAAGTTTAGTACAGTCTCACATGACCGGGGCAAAGATTTTAATTTTAGGAGCATCAGCCCCGACGAGTTGGCTGAGAATTCCAACTTCTGACTCGAAGATTGAGTCACTGTAAAGAAAACCAGTGGGGAATGTAGTGACCTCACCTTTAGAAACAATAGGTTAAGGATAAGACATGGTATGTGCTAACCGCCATGTCTCACTTCTAGTTAGTTATCTGCTAAAAATTTATTAACTAAAGGGATTTACTGGCCGGATCACTGCCTATAGGTACAAAATATTTTAACAATGACGCATTCTGCTTCTGTACCCCTGCTTGCTTACCCACCTCTTAGTTATCAGTTAATGAATGGAGGAGATATAGTCTTTTGTGTAAAGATTAAGGATGTGGGGGATGGGATCGAGGGCTTAAAACCTTTGTGCCCCTGCGTCTCGGGGCTGCTCCTTTGCAAGGACAGCTGCCGGCTAATAAACTGTCTCTTGGACTAGAGCACTCGAGTTGGGCCTGGTTATTTCGGTCACAACACTAACAAACTTGGAAATTCCTGAGATCAAAAGTTCTCTGAGTACAACAGTCTTTCATCTGAATTATGTCCCACCTTAATTAGTTCAGATTGACTTTTATTAAAGTTAATAGATACACATAAAATAACAGATTGCATTTGGTTTATGTACATTGTGGCCAATTTCTTCCTCTGTACTATGGTCCAGAGGTGTTGGTGGCTCCTGGGAGAATATTTTTTTCACAGAAAATAAAGGAAACTTTGGGAAAAACAACACCTTTCATTCTCAGTATGTTGAATTACAATGCAACACCTAGAACAACAGCTGTCATTTTGGTAACATGAGGGGAGCTGGCCTTGGAAAATAAAAATGAGTTAGTGAATAACATAAAAAGAAAGCTGGGTCATTAATGAGGCTCTTGCAGCTGCACATTTAACCACTGCCTTTAAATTCAGATTTCCTAGAAGACGATCTTCTAAGAAATATCTTCCAAAATGTCCTATTATAGGCCATTTAAGCTGTCTTTTAATTTCATAGCCTAAATTATTATTTTTTGTTTGTGCTTACATCATTTTTATAATTTAAAAAACCCTTCCAAGATAATGGCTAAATACATTTTTAAATTCCTATAAAAATTTAAAGGAAGGTGACCTCAGCATGACCAAACAAACAAACAAAAACATGGTACTGTTTCAAGAGAATGAAAAAATAAACTTCAGACTTGGAGAAAACGTTTATAAAATATATATCTGATAAACGACTGTTATCCAAAACATAGAAAGAACTCTTAAAATTTAATAACAAATAATGCAGTGTAGACAAATGTAAATTCGACAACAAATAACACAATCAAAACTATGCTGATTGGGCAAAAGACCAAACAAACACCACACACCAAAGAAGATATGCAGACAGCAAATCAGCATACGAAAAGATGTTCAACATCATATGCCATCAGGAAATTGCAAATTAAAACAGTGAGATAACACTACATACTTATTAGAATGGAAATCCAAAATGTTGACACCACCAAATGATGGTGAGGATGTGGAGCAACAGAAACTGTCATCCCTTGCTAGTGGGAATGCTAATCCAGCAATCACATCCCTTACTATTTACTCACAGGTATGTAGTAGGAACCTTGTCTTAGGAACATTTCTTTGGTAGATGGTTTTGCTGCACTGGTGAAATTTTTACATGTACAAAAGACACAATCTAATTGGTTGAGAAGAGTAAAAACTACTTCACACATGAACATACTTGTCACAGAATTAGAAGTTTGTGTACTATAAACACAAGAATTGGGGTGAATTCTAGTCTATGACTGTCACTTAAAAAGGAATAATATGTAGCGAATTTACATTTGTCTACACTGCATTATTGAATATTTTTCTGATAGGAAACTTCCATTTTTGACCAAGCATTGATAAGAACTGAATTTTTTATTCAAAAGGTTACCAAACCGATGATTGGAAAATTTTCGCACAGACTAGTTTTGGTTCTTTACATTTCAAACCTTGTTTTGCATCCACTACCCACACATCGCTGGTTCTGGGAACCTTAAAATGTGGCCCCATGTGTGACCTCTGGCCCCGTACCTTCACATGGTGATACACCATCAGAAGTAGAAAAATCCTGGGGCAGCTAGAAAAGAATGAACTATTTATGAAAGTAATTGTAAACCAAAAAATATATATTCCACCAAACCCAAACTCAATGTATTTTAACCTCAGTTGTTCGTAGCAAATACCAAAAAATTCCAATAGCCAATCCAATGTCAGGTGAAACAAGGTAAAATGGGACAAAGAGGATCTGAAGTGGAAAGAGGTGGCAATATGCATGATTGCTGGTTACATAACCTTCTTTAAAAATTACAGGTTTATTAGGATATAAATCACATATCATGCAATTCACAAACTCAAAAGGTACAATTAATGATTTTTAGTATAGACATAGAGTTCTGCAACCACCCCTACAATCAGTGATAGAAATTTATATCACCCCAGAAGGAAACCCAGTATACATTAGCAGTATTTCTCCTCAACCCCTAGCCCTAGACAACCCTAATCTGCTTTCGGTCTCTATGGATTTGCCTGCTCTGGACATTTAATATTAACAGAATTATGCAGCAATAGGTTTTTTGTGATTGGTGTCATTTCTTAAGGGTATATACCTAAAAATAGAATTGCTGGATTATGGTAACTCTAACGTTTTAAACTTTTAAGCCAGACTGTATTCCAAAGCAGCTGTACTATTCACATCCCA
>NW_011920249.1:0-2490 GCF_000151845.1 Pteropus vampyrus
AAGTGGCTGTGGTGGCTGGGATGGAGGTTATACATGGTGCTCAGCAATGTGGAGTTACCCTTGCTACAGCTGACCTGGCTAATGCTACTGCTGAGTGCCTAATCTGCCAACAGCAAAGACCAACACTAAGCCCCCTTAGGTGGCTTCTCCAACAACACATGGTTTCGGAGCACACAGTGACCACCAGCATCCAGTGGCTAGTCGCTGGCACCCTTCAGGCAGTTTCATAGTGAAGTGTCTCTGATGAGACACCTCCCCATGAATAGCTTTCCTTAGCACCCTAGATGATGGATTTCCAGTAAGTTCCAGGGGACAGATTTACAGCAAGTTCTGCCAGCACAGCACCCCACCGAGACTTTTCTGTCATCCAGTGAGTCACTGCTGTGCTCTCTCCAAGATCTGATTTTGTACTTGGGGACTGATACAGATAGAAAATAAATATACCCTTTTATTAATTTGGTTGATTATTGTCCTGAAATTTCCATCTCATTGTGGTCAGAGGAATCAAAATCTGGTCTAGTTCTAAGAAGATGAAGGTATTCGCAAATTTTACCTATCCTAAAACAGAAATAATGTTTAAGAATTCATTAAAACCTGAAGCTGTACACACTAAGATAATTCAACATGACTTTTATTTGCAATTTAAAAAATCCAAATTCTTCGCGGTTGCATAAATTCATGTTTTATAAGGTATTGTCCACAAGGTAGATTGTGACAGAAGAGATCAATGTATGAAAGAGACTTTCCAGTGCTCACCTTTGGTTTCAGGATAATGCGGTCTGCAGCTGCTTTAAAGCCTGAGAAACAATAATTAACCTTTGTAAGTGTCTTATGATTTACAACCCGCTTTTTCATATACTGTAACTTTAAATCTATCCAACAACCTTCTAAGTTCGTTACAATTTAAATAATATAACTTTTTTCTTATTAAAATATATTTTTATTGTAGAAAATTTAACAAACATTGAGAAATAAAAAGAATAATTTTTTTTTAATGCTTACAGCACCTGGTCTTCCTAGGTGATCTCCCATCCAAGTACTAACCAGGCCTGACCCTGATTAGCTTCTGAGAGCAGACGAGATAAAAAGGATAAATTTTAAATAACCTATAATCCCACTATCAAGTGATAGTTGTTAAAACTTTAATGTATATTTTTCCAGTCTTATTTTTATACATATAAATACATATTTTTGTAAAAATGCAATTATGTTGCACATAATCTGTTAATTTACATAACAATATATCATGACTATGTTTTTATGTCATTAAGTCTATTAGTCTTAAACCATGATCTTAATCCTATTGAATTAGGACCTCTTTAAATCTAATGAAAGCTATATTCTCCAAGTGCCAGAAGAAGCAGCTATGGAAATACACAATTAAAATTTATCAGTGAATGAACAGAGGAAGATCTAGGATTTGTGGGTTGTGATACTTAAATAATTTTGGAGACTTTCATTTTTTGGTTTTCAATTTTATTTTATTTTTTATGTTGCAGGTTTACCTTTAAAACATTCAAACAATGCAAAAAGTATTGAGTGGCAGCACCTACCCCAACGTGGCCCAAGTAATTCTAGTAAACAGAATGGTATTTTCCTTTACAGAACTCTGTTCTGTTATGAAACTCAAAATGCACAATATTTTCTATAGTATTGATTAAAAACACACAATGGGATCATACAACCATATAGTTCAATGACTTGTTTTTCTCACTTAATAATACTTTATTAGACATTGAAGACTATTTCTTAAATATGAGAAAGTGAATTTAATTTTGACTCTCCATTTCTATCTTTCAATCTAAATGAATGGTTAGCTGATATAAAAAATTATTTCTTTAATGTTTTCAAATCAGTTAATTATTAACTAAGTAGTCTTTTGGAAAATGCTGAATAGTTTCATTAAATAAGAAAAAGAGTACTTTTAGTGTTTGTGATTTTTGTTAAAAATTTATTATTTTATTTTGGTTATTAAGAAAAAACAAAACACTTGCTTAGACTGCAAGATTGAGAAAATGGCTTGAAAATAGTGGGAAATTTCCTTTTTCTCACATTGTGGAGAGGCCCTCTAAAAGAAAAATAATATAAATATATAAATTATATGTAAATTATTTATGTGAATATTTATTTTGAATGAGAAATCACAATATCTTGCTAGAGACTTAGAGATTCAAATCCTTTTTAAATGAGATCTGTTCAAGAAATTCACCAGAAATTCTTACGTAGAAATGCTTCCTGATTGCAACCTGACTTCCCCTTCGCATCTGGAAAATTCTTTTAACTCTCAGCAGTTCAGCACTCACAGGGGCCTGTGTAAATAAGGGGTTAAGGTCCTGTTAGTTCCTGACTTCATTAGCCTGAAGGTAAATTCACATCCGTTCATGAATTAAACCCACTAGACCCCAGGTTAAGAACTCCTGCTTTACTATGTCATTTTATATAATGGCTGCCTAGTGATTTGTTGTATGGATGTACTATAATGCGTTAATC
>NW_011920250.1:0-2343 GCF_000151845.1 Pteropus vampyrus
CATGCTGACAGAGTTGAGTGTCCCAGAAGCCTTCCTGTTCCAGCTGGTCACCACGGTTTGACTACGTGGCGGGAAAGAAGCGATGCCGGTAGTGTTGGTCAGGGGGTCGGGCAGGAGCCTCAGACACAGCCGATGCCCCCAGATGAAGCCACCCAGGCCTCCGCCCATGCACGGCCCCCAGCCCCGTGGAGACTCAGGTCGGTGCTGCCCTCCTCCCCCTCTGCATCTGCCACCCTCTCTCGGTCGCTGCGGCCCACCCCCTCCCATCCCATAATAAGCCGGGCCCCGGGGGCGGAGCCCCGTGGCAGCCCCAGCGGTGGGGGCCGCCGCGGTGGGAGGGGCGGGGTGCGGGCTCGGGCCACTAAATCAGTCCACGCCTGTCACCAGTCGGGGCCGCGGGAGCCGCCCGAGCGGAAATAACAAATGGCTGTCATTGTGGAGCCAAAACCTGTGATTATAATTATCACATCCTCGGTGACCTTGCGTAAACTTTAATCCCTCTCCAATGGAGCATTTAAATAGCCTTCGCTGCGCGCCGCGGCGCCCCCGCCCCAGCGGCTCCGGGTGGGGGCAGGGAAGCCTCCGGAGCCCGCCCGCCTCGCCGCCCTGGGCGCTGAGCTGGGACCGCCGTGACCACCCTGACCCCCCATTTCACGGCGGCGGCTCGGGGAGGCGGGGCTGGGCGCCGACGCACCCTGTGCGTCTTGGGCTGTCAGCAGAGGTCAGGAGTCACGGGGCCTCCTGCCCCGGGCCTCCCCAGGGCGGGCAGCATAGGGGTCTGCGACACCCACTCTGCAGAGCAGGGAGAAGCTCTGGGGCAGAGAAGGCGGGAGGCGGCGGGCCAGGGTGGGGAGCAAGGCGCCTCCAGTCCCGCCTGCACCCCAACCTTCTCCCGACCAGGTGACTTCTGTGGGGAGCTCCCGCACACATGCACACACTCACAAGTGTGAACACGGATGTGCGCGCACGTGCATGGCGCACAGGAACTGGCATGTGTGAGTACACGCCTGCACCCACGTGTTCATGCACACGTGTGCCCACACGCGCACACCCATGTGCAAACTCAGTCACGCTGATAGTGCTGGGTCCTCGGGGTAAACCAGACGTGACTCTGAGTTCTGGGGTGGGCAGTGGAGTTGGTCCCCAGGGAGGGAACCCCACGAAGACGCTGGAGGCGTGGGGGCTGGGCCTGCAGGGTGAGCGGTGCGGGGGTGGGGGGGTGGGGGGGTGGGGGGGGTCAGCGCGCGCGCGTGTGTGTGTGTGTGTGTGTGTGTGTGTACCAATAGGCTGGGATGGGGGGCCCACGTGCCAGAGATGGAGCCTTGAGAAGCCCCCACTCCAGGTAGAGAGGCTCGAGGTCCAGGAGCGCGGGCCAGCAGGGTCAGAGGTCGTGACACAGGATGCAGGGAGGTGGCGTGACAGGGTCTTGGGGCCAGGTGTGAGCCGTGACCTCCTAGAACGGGAGTTGGAGTGGCCGGCAGGGCGGGGACAGCGGGAGTGGAGACCACGCCCCAGCCCCGGAGAGCGGGGAGGGGAGTGGCCCCCACGGGAGGGTCGCGGCTCCCTCTCCGACCGACCAGGCCAGTTGAGAAAACCGAGGCTCAGGGTGTGGGGCGGGCAGCGAGTAAAACCACAGGTGGCCTGAGGGCCGGACTCAGCTCAGACCAGGAGGCTGCCTGCCCATCCAGCTGGGCTTCGGGACCAAGGGCCAAGGGCCACCCGGGCGACACAGCGGGCAGCCCAGGCGGGCAGGGAGGATGCAGCTCGGAGTGCGGAGCCACGCTGGGCTCTCCCTGCTCAGCGGGCCTCAGTTTCCCCACCAGCCTTGGGGAGGGCAGCACGTCCGAGATGGGGAGGGGACTCCCTGGAGCCGAGGCGTGTGCCAGAGGCAGGGACACGCCCGCGTTCGAGGGCCAGGACCTCAATTACTGCACGGAAATGTCAGCAGCGCCTCCCGCGCCGGCCGCCAGTTTGGGCAGCAGCAGCAGCAGCCCGGCCCCGAAAGCGTCTCTCAGAAACCACATAATTGCCGGCTGCCATGCGGTCACCCTTGACAGGCTGTCCGCACTTCCCAGGTGACACACAGCCCTCGGCCTCCAGATCCTCCCCCGGTCCCCTCTGCCCCTGAGGGAGCCCTCAGTGCCGGCAGGATGGCTGAGGGCAGCAGGGTGAGGGGGCCGACACAGGGGCAGAGTGGGGTGGGCACCCCGTCCTACGACTTGCAGACCTATGTCCGGTGGGGGCTCAATGCCCGTTAGTTCTTCTCCACTCTCCCCAGTGGCTCTGGAGCCTCTGAAACTTCCCAGAGAACCCAAGGGTGGGGGCCAACAGGAAGGAGCCTCA